>NC_133530.1:64500255-64615067 GCF_048544455.1 Silene latifolia | reverse complement strand
ATATTCTCCATCTCACGATGCCGGTTGTCAAGAAGGTTTGGTTCCCCGGTCCCTTTGTACTCTTTTGGGTTGAACCTCGCTATGTAGAGACTGATCTTAGAGTGATCAACCTCCTTGTCCTTTCCCACTTTCTTTAAGGCCTCTGTAAGAGCATCTTGATGCTCCAACATCATAACGACATCATCTATGTTCATGGTCTCAACTCTCGCATAATAAGCGTTTCTCTTGGGCGGCATCTTGAAACTATATAAGAAAGGGTAGACATAAACATACGTACTAAAACCTCAAAACACGAAAGCGGACTGCCAGAACACACTCGATCGAGTGTCTAAACCTAATCGATCGAGTAAGAGGCTACTCGATCGTGTGTCCCCCATACTCGATCGAGTGCCTCGACATTAGACCACAAACATACCTTCTGATCTCTAACATACTCGACAGAGTAGCCAGGCTACTCGATCGAGTATCCATGCTACTCGATCGAGTGACCCCCTACTCGATCGAGTGACCCCCTACTCGATCGAGTGCCCAAAAACACTTGATCGAGTGCCCAAAAACGTCAAATACCCACTCGTTGCAAAACGTCAAAACCCACTCAATCGAGTCAAACCCACTCGATCGAGTCATGCTAACTCGAATATGCTACCCGCATGCTATATCATATCCTAACATACTACACAACTTTATAAACTCAACATTATACTATAGTTAAGAATGCGATTCTACCAAGCTTTTCATACGATCAACAAAACGATTATATCATGTTATCAAACGCCACATAGTAAACAACCAACATGCTTCATGTTCAAACAACAGTTCTATATACTTCATCAACCTTTCATTCACAAACCCAACCTCCTACTCCAAACATCCAACAATTACAACATACTTCATCACATCCACACAAAAGCTAACAAACAACACATACGACCTTGACATACACCCCCATGTGACCGGTTCAAAATTGTAGGGCGATTTCGCGACTTTAGGATGTCTCCCAAGCCTTTGCATTAGCTCCTACAACCTTTACCCCGGGTTCATTTTAATTGACTCCCTATGTTCATTAGATTCATTGATTACAGGTTTCAGGATCGTTGCTCTGATGCCATTTTGTAACACCCCTATACTCCAAGTGCCTTACCAGGACCACCCAGGTATAAGGATGCTACCATCTCGGTTACCCGAGGCAATGATAATCAAATAAACAATAATGAAACAACATTTAAATAGAAGTACTTTAGCAAAAGGTTACAATCTCAAAACCAAAACCAAAATACGAATACATGTTCTCAAAACCAACTGTCTACTGAATTAACTGAAATGTTTATTAAACTACTAAGCTACAGCGGAAGACTTCTATCATCAGACAGTGGCACATCCCAGCTATCCCAGTAACTCGACTCATATCTGCTCAATAACTGCTCACCATCCCCGAATGGATCACCACAGTTTTTAAAACATTAAACGGGGTCAATACTAATCACACAATTTCTATAATCAAGAGTACAGTAAACAACAAAGCTCAAACAGTCACACACAATCACCCACACCAATCAATCTCCGTCACCGACTGTCCACTGGACCAGCCCTGCCAGTGGGGGACCGCAGCCGTACCCACCAAATCCCCGCTCATCATACCGAGTGATAACCCTGTCCCATTAATGTGCACATCCCCTCCCGTGGCGGGTTCCACGGAGGGCGAAACTAGGGCGTGAAGCCACTCCCGCAAGTGACTCCACTCAGCCGAGAACGCATCTCGAGAACCACAAACAAACAATCACAACCATCAACAGCAATCAATCAACAACCGTCATAAAACCAATACGATAATAATCAGCAATCACACAACACCAACAATACATTATGGGACTAATACTGAGTAGGGAAACCCTACCTGGAAAGCACAACACAACCAGACGATCTTACAGCTGATATCAAAACGCTTCCTCTACGAATCCTCCTCATAACATACAAACATATAATCACTACCAATCATACAAACAACAAAACCCCCAAATCCCCAAATTAGGGTTTAACTAACTTTAAGGAAACATTATAAAAATGGTACGTAGGTCTTACCCTCGACGCAAGGATCACAAAGGTACCAAGAAAGGTAAAATCCGACCTTCCAAGCTCAGGGATTTGCAAACAATGCGATTAAAGCGAATGACGTAGTTTGATTTCTCTTCCCACAGTGATTAGGTTTTAAAAAGTGTTTAAGGAACAATGACGGAGGTAATATATACTCTAATCGCATTATTAACAAAACCCGAGAAATCATCCCCCCGTAAACAGGCTACTCGATCGAGTAGCTAAAGTACTCGATCGAGTGTCCCCTTACTCGATCGAGTATCCACGTTACTCGATCGAGTACCCAACAGGTCAGAAACTATTTTAATCTGCAACTCGCCCTTACTCGACAGAGTAAGGCCTACTCGATAGAGTACCCAGAGACTCATAAATACGTAGTATTACATTGTCCACCCTCATTAGGGTTTTTACATATCAGGGCCACTCGAGAAGTAGTGACTGGAAATGCGTGGCCACTCTTGGAGATGATCTATGGTAGATTTTCCGGTCATACAATTACTCTCCCGATCGAGGAAACCACTCAAGATATGATCATGTGCAAGTACGACCTGAAAGACATCTTGCATTTACTGGGAGATATACCGGACAAGAGAATCAGTAGTGCACACTTGTGTCGGACAAGTGGGAGATTGTTGGATGAGTGTCCTCCACAATAGTGCGTTTACTTAATAAATATCATTAAAGGAATATGTTGAGTCCTCTGCAGTGGGCTTATAAAATTAGGTTCATGAGACCGGCCTATAAGCAAGTGAGGTTCCATCCTAAAACCAATTGGTGATAGGAGGAGTAGTCCACTAACTTATAAGCTAGCCTCTTCACTATTATTCTACCGATGTAGGATAATGCCCCTAACACACATATGGGAATAGAACTCAACAATCTCCCATTTTACATGTGTGTGTGCCAAAACTCCCCCTCACTTGGCGCTACTCCGCACCCGACACAACCCCGCGTCGAGCCGACCAGGCTACTCCGCACGATGCTACTTCGCATCTTTGGTCAACCAAGGGAGAGAGTCTAGCGGTAGTGCTACCCCGCAACCACGACGCTACTCCGCGTCATCTCGAGCACCGTCACCACTTCGCACCTTTTGGTCCAAAGCCGAACCATCGGCTCTGACACCACTTGTTGAGTCCTGTGCAGTGGGCTTATAGAATTAGGTGCATGAGACCGGCCCATAAGCAAGTGAGGTAATACGATTTGGGCAACGGAAACTTAAACGAATGGACATAAATATGGACTGTTCGTACTAGGTACGCGCAATCCTCAAATGATACGATTTAAACAACGGAAGCTTTAAGGATTTCAGATTATTTTTGTGAACTAAACGTACTAGGTATGACTAGTTCTGATTTTCGTGTATATGGTGATAGTATTTGAACAAGCAAGACCTATTACTTGATCAAGGTGAGTGAGATCAAGACCTTTTGATAAAAAACTCGGGAATTTAATCGAAATCGCGTTTCAATCAAATCCGTTTTGTTTCTAAGGAAGAAACGAGTTTTAACACAAGTGTTTGTTTGTAATTTCTGTGATGATTTTATTCATAACCAAACAAGGCATTATATAGCCTGTTTGGAGCCGTCCAATAGTCCAAAAATGTGAAGAGTTGAGCAATTACTTTTCACTTGATTACAACATTTAAAGCTTTAAGTTAAATGCAACAAATAAATACTAGATAAACTTAAGATTTTATTTTAACAACCATAATCTGAAATGTTAATAAAATTGTCAAGCTTGGACCGTCCTCCTTGGAAATACGTGCCACAATCAGCCCCTTGCTCCATACTTAGCGATTTCACATAGGAAGAATAATTTAAGCCCATAGGATGAGAACTACGGACCAAGCTCATCGAACCATCACCACTAGTGTTCACAACCAGCTCGTCAACCAACTCCGAGTTACTTGCATGGATCACATCATCCCCTCCCTCTTGAAAAGGAATTGACCTCAATTCAGCTAGGCCATCGTCATCCAATTAAGGAGAGAGATCACCAACATTAAAAGTGGCGTGAACACCATAATCACCGGGAAGTTCAACCTTGTAAGCATTGTTGTTGACCCTATCCACGAATTTGTAAGGACCCTCGGTCCTAGGCATGAGCTTTTTCTTGCGCTTGCTCGGTAATCGTTCCTTCCTCAAGTGCACCCAAACCAAGTCTTCAATATCGAACACCCTCGACTTTCTTTTTTTTGGACTTGTGTTGATATGCAACATTCATGGTTTCAATTCTGGCCCGGACTTTCTCATGGAGCTTCAACATCGCTTTCAATTTTGATTCGGCATCTTTATGCACCAATTCATCTTTAGGTAACGGAATTATATCCAAAGGAAGATAGGGATTAATACCATACACAATTTCAAAAGGCGAATGATTAGTAGCATAAGTAGGTGACCGATTATAAGAAAACTCGGCATGAGAAAGTTTGAGATCCCAATCCTTTTGTGTCTTGCTCACAAGACCACGCAACAAAGTACCCAAGGTGCGATTTGTGACTTCGATTTGTCCATCCGTTTGAGGATGATGAGAAGTACTAAACAGCAACACAGTACCCACTTTCCTCCATAATGTATCCCAAAAGTAACTCAAGAACTTAGAATCCCGATCGGACACAATAGTTCTTGGAATGCCATGTAATCTCCACAATTTTCCGATAGTACAAATCAGCCACATTAGGAGCATCATCGGTTTTATGGCAAGCAACAAAGTGAGCCATCTTTGAGAAATGATCAACCACCACCATGATAGCATCCTTACCATGGTGAGTGCGTGGCAAAGCAACAATGAAGTCCATTGAGACATCGTCCCAAGGTCTGACCGGAATTGGTAAAGGAGTATATTCACCCGGTTTGAACTTGCTTTTCGAAACTTGACAAGTAACACGCTTAACCACGATGTTGTGAACATCCTTTTGCAATCGTGGCCATAAGAAATGCTCTTTCAAGATCTCCACGGTCTTAGCCACCCCGAAATGACCAGCTAGCCCTCCACCGTGAGCCTCCCTTACAAGTAGTTCCCGAATAGGATGCTTAGGAACACAAAGTCGATTTCCTTTAAAAAGAAAACCGTCATGAATCAAATACTCTCCCTTAGCTCCTGATTTGCACTCAAGATATATTGCACCAAAATCTCCATCTTCACCATAGTAATCCTTCAAAGTTTCAAAGCCCAAGAGATGAACATCAAGTGTGGACAGCAAGGTATAATGACGAGATAAGACATCGGCTACAACATTACTCTTCCCATCTTTATATTTGGATAAATAGTGAAATGATTGTAAAAATTCAACCCATTTTACGTGTCTTGGACTCAACTTCTGTTGCCCATTAATATACTTCAAAGATTCATGATCGGAATGCAATATAAAATGGTTAGGACGAAGATAGTGACTCCAATGATCAAGAGCCTGAACAATAGCATAAAATTCCTTATCATAAGTGCAATAATTCAATCGAGCGCCACCCAATTTCTCCGAGAAGTAGGCAATAGGTTGTTTCCCTTGAATCAAAACAGCCCCTATTCCCACGCCACTAGCATCACACTCGACCTCGAAAGCTTGAGTAAAGTCGGGTAAAGCCAAGATAGGAGCGGTACACAACCGATCTTTAATCGTTTAAAAGCTTGCTTAGTAGCCCCACCCCAATTAAAACCTCCCTTCTTCAAACACTCCGCAATAGGGATAGTAATGGTACTGAAATCTCGAATAAATCGATGATAAAATAAAGCAAGCCCTTGAAAAGATCGTACCTCACTAATGGTTTTAGGTTCCGGCCATGATCAAATTGCTTCAATATTTGATTCATCAACCGAGACACCATCCTTGGACGCCATGTATCCCAAGAAATCCATGCTCTCCACAAGAAAAGAGCACTTCTCACGCTTCCCATAAAGTTTCTGACTCCGCAATGTTTCGAACACTTGCCTCAAATGTTCAAAATGATCATCAACACTCCTGCTATACACCAATATTGATTCAAGATAAACCACAAAAAATATACCCAAGAAAGATTTAAGTACCTCATTCATCAATCTCAAGAAGGTACTAAGTGCATTAGTAAGACCGAATGGCATGACGGTCCATTCATACAAACCATGCTTCGTTTGAAAGCCGTCTTCCATTCATCACCTTCACGCATCCGAATCTGATGGTAACCACTTCTAAGGTCGATTTTTGAGAAAATAACCGAACAATGAAGCTCATCAAGTATATCATCGAGTCTTGGAATTGGGAAGCGGTATTTGATTGTTATATTGTTCACGGCACGACTATCAACACACATCCTCCACGACCCATCTTTCTTTAGCACAAGTAGCACCAGTACATCACAAGAACTTATACTTTCACGAACATAGCCCCTATCTATCAATTCATCAATTTGCTTTTGGAGTTCCTTTGTTTCTTCGGGATTACAACGATAGGCAGCCTTATTCGGGAGAGATGAGCCCGGAATAAGGTCAATTTGATGTTCAATGCCCCGAATAAGAGGCAAACCAATCGGCAAATCATCGGGAAATACATCACTAAACTCAACAAGGAGTTCATCAACTCGGCAATGCTCCTACAAAACAACTTTAGAACTCAAATTATCTTTAGCAACAATTAAGAAAACTTACTCACCATTATTAATAGCACGCTCCACATCCCGTTCTCCAATAAAAAACGACATACCAGCCTTGGGAACCGTGTTTTATAAGCAACACAGTTCTTTTGAGGTGATAGATTCTTGAGCACAATTCGTTTTCCCTTATCCCTCAATTCATACTCATTTCACCTTCCCCGATGCAATACATCCCGATCAAATTGCCAAGGCCGACCCAATAAGATATGACAAGCATCCATGGGTATAACATCACACAAAATCTCATCAACATACGAACCCATAGTCAAGTTCACACGGGCCTGTTTTGTGACTTTAACACTACTACCATTATCGAACCAATGCAAAGCATAAGGATGGGGATGTTTAGTGGTTTTAAGACCCAATTTAGACACCATTTCAGTAGAGGCAACGTTAGTGTAACTTCCTCCATCGATAATTAGACTCACCCATCTATCATTCACCTTACAATTAGTATCAAACAATTGGTTCTATTGTCCTGACTCAATTGGTTTAGAATCAACTTTCAAAGTTTGTAAAACCAAGCTATTATCGACATGAGGTGCCTCATAACCCTCTACTTCTTCCCCTTCCTCATCATCATTAGAAATTAGAAATTCATTCATTTGTTCCTCCTCGGCCAACAACTCATCCCGACACTCTAAGGACACACATTTTGATAATGACAGAATCCTTGACACGAAAAGCATCGAACCTTAGCCAAACTAGTCTCTTTTCCCGAGGTTTTAGAGGAGTGACCAACGGTGTTTTTAGGGCTGCTAATCGAGGTATTAGACACGGCCTGGTTATTAGGAGTACCAACAAATTTAGACTTGGGTTTAGACCATGATTTAGGCTAACTCGATTCTGAACTTGCCCACTCCCATACTTAGATTTCCCTTGGGATTCAACTTTTAAACAAAGACTACACAAAGTATCAAAATTGGATAATTGGTATAACTCCACCGTACTAGCAATATTCTAATTTAATCCACGCAAAAATCGAGAAATTTTTTGTTCTTTCATTTCCTCCAATTCACCCATAATAGCAAGATTCTGAAATTCATAAAAATACTCACTAACACTCATCTTGCCTTGTCTCAAATCAACGGTTTTACAATAAGTAGTGAGCCTATGCGTCGATGGTACATACCTTTTCCGTAGTTTGCATTTTAGGGACTCCCGAGAATCAATTTTCTTCTTGCCTTCTCGGACCCTCTTAGCCTTCAACGCCTCATACCACAACGATGCTCTGTTGCTCAATTTCGGAATTGCAAACCTACACCTTTTGTCATCATCCAAGTCTTTAAAATCGAATAAGCGATCGATTTTTCGTTCCCATTCCAAATAGGCCTCGGGATCAGCCCCTCCATTGAATTCAGGAAGGTCACTCGCCTTGAATGCAACAATAATTTGCTCTCCTCTCCTAGGTTGCCGACGCTCATCAGTTTCGCGAGCATGTTTCAAAGCCTCATATAATTGATGAATGAATTCTGGACTATTAAAGTCTATCGACATAATCGATCAAGGATCAAGTGCCGATGCTATGATACCACAAATGATACAATTTGGGCAGTGGAAACTTAAAGGAATGGACAGAAATATGGACTATTCGTAATAGGTACGCGTAATCCTCAAATGATACGATTTAAACAACGGAAGCTTTTAGGATTTAGGACTATTTTTGCGAACTAAACGTACTAGGTACGACTAGTTCTGATTTTCGTGTATATGGGGATAGTATTCGAACAAGCAAGACCTATTACTTGATCAAAGTGAGTGAGATCAAGACCTATTGATCAACAACTCGGGAATATAATCGAAATCGCGTTTCAATCAAATCAGTTTTGTTTCTAAACAAGAAACGAGTTTTAACATAAGTGTTTGTTTGTAATTTCTGTGATGATTTTATTCATAACCAAACAAGGCATTATATAGCCTGCTTGAGGCCGTCCAACAGTCCAAAAATGTGAAGAGTTGAGAAATCACTCTTCACTTGATTACAACATTTAAAGCTTTAAGTTAAATGCAACAAATAAATACTAGATAAACTTAAGATTTTATTTTAACAACCATAATCTAAAATGTTAATAAAATTGTCAAGCTTGGACCGTCCTCCTTGGAAATGCATGCCACAATCAGCCCCCTTGCTTCATACTTAGCAAATTCACATAGGAAGAATAATTTAAGCCCATAGGATGAGAACTACGGACCAAGCTCATCGAACCATCACCACCAGTGTTCACAACCAGCTCGTCAACCAACTCCGAGTTACGAGCTTGGATCGCATCATGAGGTTCCATCCTAAAACCAATTGGTGATAGGAGGAATAACCCACTAACTTATTAGCTAGCCTCTTCACTATTATTCTACCGATGTGGGATAATGCCCCTCACACACATATGGGAAGAGACCTCAACAGAATAAAGCCGGGATATTTGTTATAAATGCTCGCCAGCTGATCAACGTATATCGGTAATGGTTGGCTAACTAGAGTTTGACGTTACTATCGTACGGCGGCGGTGTTCAGCTGATACCTTACGGTAACACCTATAGGAAGAAGCCCCAATGGAAAAGTAATTATTTGTGTAAGATACAATTTAATTAGTCCCTTGTGTATATTGACTTTTATTAGTCAAGTGAATTTAATATTTGATGATGAGTTAAGAACTCGGGCCAAAGGAATTTATTATTCAATCATATGATAATTGATTAACAAATGGGACAGGGAATTTAGGAACTAAATAGTTAATTCACTAAATTAATTTGATATGTGTGTATATTTTGAGGCGAAGGTAATTTGCTAATTATAATTACAAGGAGTTGTAAATTTAGCTGAATTGGGTTTTATAAGACACATTTTATATTGATAAAATGGTATTATGTCACTTAAAAGTTAAGTGTATATTATTCACTAATTTGTATTATTTAAGTGTTAAATGACCAAATTAATATTTAATTATATAATATAATTAAATATAAGTCTTATAAACATTTGTGGGACAAATGTCAAAAGTTGAAATAGACCAAAATAGAGTCACATGGACCGGTTTTATGTAGAGTGTTTAACACTCCAATATTTGTCAAAATGTTAACTAAAAAGGTGCATAACCATGTGCTTGTCTACTTTAATTAATTGTTTACATCTGATGCCTATATATACCCAGTTATACACACCATTTGCTAGTGATTTTCTAAGTGACAAAAAAATCACTCAAAACTCTCCTTGGAACCCATTTTATAGAAAAAAAATGAGTCCATCTTTCTCATCTTTTTCATCTTAATATTTGATTAAAAGTTGTTCAAATACTCGTCAAATAAATTCACAAAAATATAATGTACATAAAGTATTATTAGTAGTAATAATACATACATATCATAAAGGGTTTATCACTAATAATATCTAGTTAATATTATTAGTGGTGTTGGGGTGAAGTCTTGGGTGCTAGCAAGAGGAGGAATCCTAGTTTGGATTTTAGGTTGTTGGAGGACAACCTCATGCATGGAGCTTGGGACATCAAGAGTTGGTGTAAATGAAGATGATCATGCCATGGTAGATAAAGAATAGGTTGTATTCTCATCTCTTAAGCTTTTATTTATTTTTATTAGCATGCATGTAACTAGTGATACCACTTGAAAGTCCTAGACCCATAATTAGACTTATCTAATTAGTGACAAAAAATTATATTAACTTTCTGTCTTAAGTGTGCGCTACCGATTCTCTTGTCCGATATATTTCTCACTCAATGTAAGGTGTCTTTCAGGTCGTACTTGAACATGATCATATCTTGAGTGGTTTCCTTGATCGGGAGAGTAACTGTCTGACTGAAAAATCTACCATAGATCATTTCCGAGTGTGGCCATGATTTCCAGTCACTACTCCTCGAGTGGCCCTGAGATGTAAAAACACTGATGAGGGTGGACAATTCCTATTGACCTATTTACTTCGACCATTCACAGATCACACCGTGACCCAGAAGATGCCCATCGGCCTCCTTTTACGGCGGGTCCTAGGACAAAAACAAGAGTCAATCGAAAACTGTATTGACTCATAAAAAAATTCGCTAGTCAAAAGAATCGACTCAGAAGGAATATTATAGAAGTCCTTTCCACGACCAGGCTTCTAAAAAAAATTAAAAAGACTCTATAGATGGTCTATGCCCGACAGAATGTCTCCACAGTCTGCCTATTTAATCGACCAGTCATCTCCATGACTCCATGGTGGTTGAACTCACCATCGATCGACTTACAATCTAGTCACTCTAAGACGTTGTCTCATTAAGAAAGTAGGGACACAATACAATGTTAATCCAGTTCACTTGAAAGGTTCAACGTTGTCTCCACAACCTTTTTAGATTTAACAAAGTATTAAAATGAAATCGAGTAAGTACTGAATATATGAGTTTTAAAAAAAAAAAAAACTCAAACGATAAATGCGATTATCATATATGTAAAAATTGATAAACTCGTTGCCTATTATTGAAAAGGAGATCGAGCAAGTGAGTTATTGACCAAAATTACATATGGATGTGTGTGGTCAAATAACAATCTCAACCAGAGTAGGTTATAATTACTTCACATAAGTTACACCATCAAAATGCCAAGGTGAAAGAAATAAGAAACAATTCTTTAGAACTTTTAGCACAACTTACATTTTCAAGGATAACGAAAACATCTTGCAACTTCCAAAAATCGTTAATAAATAATAACATCATTACTTCTTGAGGACTTATACTTTTTAGAAAATACAGAGAGTTAACAATTAATGAGAGAAAGAATCAAGGCAATAACTCAAAAGGTCAATTTCTAATGCATTTTACAAATTATTTGGTCAAAAGAGAAATTTTACAGCAACTTGTCAGAACTTAGGTCAATTTGTAAAAATCACTATAAATTGTCAAAATATTATCTTGCAACGTGGCTTATCAATTTAGAAATATATACGAATCTTTTAAACAGTGGAGTTGGAATCATACCTAAACAATAAGTAACTTTGAAATGGCAATTTTTACAAAAATATGTGACGAAAACATAACTCTACAGGAATATTCTGACCACTGACCACTGTCCACTAAAATATTTATTTCTCCTAAACCGTATATTATTTGAGAATAAGCTAACTCACAAGGCTATCACATATAAAAAGTTCGTGCAAGAATATTAGACAGACAGTAAATGGCAGCCAAAGCAATCAAGGATAAAATATCGAGAAATCAACCAAATCACATTCTGGGACAGAGTTACCATGTCAAAAGCTGCAGGGGGACTAGGGATTAAAAATGCCAGCACTTGGAACATTGCTTCAGTTGGTAAATTGGTGAACTGGATATATGTGAAGGCTGACAGGCTTTGGATTAAGTGGATAGATAGTGTTTATCTCAAAGGAACGAACTGGAATGATTATACACCTGCAAATGACTCTACTTGGACTTGGAAGACTATTTGTAAGGTGAAGGAGCAGCTTAAGCATGGATTCATTGATAATTGTTGGGCTCCTCATCAAAAAGGTTATACAATTAGCCATGGATATGAATGGCTTATGGGATCAGCTCCTACTCAGCATTGGACAAAAATAGTTTGGAATGAATGGAATGTGCCCAAACATTCCTTCAATTCCTGGCTAATAATGCAGGGTGGACTGAATACTAAAGCCAAACTCTTTTCGTATGGATCTTTGTCAGGATGACTGTGTGTCCTATGTGCGAACAGGCTGAAACTACGAGCATCTGTTTCTTTGAATGTAAATTCGGTTGTCAAGTTCATAAATATGTTGAGTATTGGATTGAACGTCCTTTCCCCACAGATAGTGAGCTGCTGAATGTTTCTGATAGCAGCATGAAATGGAAGGCTCTAGCCTTGGTGCTGTCTTGCTACAGGTACACAGTTTAGCATCGACGCAATCTTGCTCGAACTTAGTTCAAGTATTGTCGCCCTGTGCTAGTGGCAGAACGGATGAAGATGGTGGTCCAACAACAAATTTGCAAATTTACTGATCGTAGAGGAGGACAAAATGAGTTGAATGCAAGGACTTGGATTGGTTTCTGTTAATAGAAATGCTTTGTTTCTATTTGTAGAAAGCTTTTTGGTCCTTTTGTAATTGGATATGTCTTTTTGAAATATATATATACACTCACATTTCACCAAAAAAAAAAAAAAAAAAAAAAACCAAATCACATTCTTCACAATTTCACGCATTTTCCGTAGTACTCCACATGTTAATCATAATTACGCCTCCCAAATACATTCCAACATAATTTTCTCATATCCACATGCTTATACCAATGCTTAAAATCATATCACACTCCGATCACCTTAAAAGCAAGGTTACATCCCCGTAACCGCAATCATCAATGAAAATAATATTCAAATAAGGTAAACAAAACTTCCAAGGCAATAAAGAATATTCATTTTAAATTCCCTCACACTGTAATATCTCTCAAGGTAACCAGTTCAAAACTGGAAGGGCCAAGGTACGAATTAAGGCGTGCTTCTTAACCGCACTAAGAGGGGCACCTAACAGTTTCTACCCGGGGTTCATTTTATTAGACACATCCTATGTTCATTATTATTCATTGGTTAGGCCTGAGGATCACTTTTCTCGGATACCACATTGTAGCATCCTCATTTATTCAACAGCCTTTAGCTAGGCATCCCAAGTAAATAAGAGTGTTACCATCTCGGTTTCTCGAGGCAGTGAATAACAAAGTCCAACTCACCAAAGTACTTTAAATTAAAACTTAGCGATTACATGTTTATTACAACTTAACCAACTAAAACTTAATATAAAATAAGATACAACTCGCAACGGAAATAAATAAAGTGAATAAATCATCTATGTGGTCTAGACCTCTAGGTAGACTGGCCAAATCCTCACGCATCCCCATAAGATCCCAAGTCAGCTAATCTTTAGCACCTGTCAAATATGCTCCCCATTATGGTTCATCACAGGTGTTCACGAATACACGGTCAACCACGAGGTTGAGTAGGAATGAACACTAACAACAAGAATATACGATGGGCAATCTAATTTCCATTCACATAGCACAACTCCCTGAACAACGTGCTTCTTTCCATGACTTAGCACACCTCCCTTAACAACGTGCTCACATTACTTTGGTAACCCTCCTTTAACAACATACCGCCATTTATGTAATAGTACCTCTCCCTCACAACGTACATATTACCATCACCCCAGAGTACAAACTCCCTCAACAACGTACTTCTGACTGTCGCACAGCTTTTCACAATTTCCATATTCATAATAAACGATAACAATTTAAATCACCTCATCACAATTATTAATATCAACCAACACAATGCAATATAATTCTCCCTTCCAACAAATACGATAATATCAACCAACATAATGCAATATAATTCTCCCTTCCAACAATTACGATAATATCAACAAACACAATAGGCATATGATCAATTCCACGTTAACATAAACCATCCATTATACCAAACACTATCGAATAAGAGTTGAGTAGGATTTATCCCTACCTGGCAAGCAATTCCAAATAAGGAGCTCAACCAATCCAAATAATTAAAGCAACCAGAACCGGATTATAATTCCTTCACAAATCGCCACCTAACAAAATATTATATATTTACAATTATTAACTATTTACTTTGTTTAAATAATTTTATCAATTATAAATTAATTAATTAATTACATTAATTATAATCTCGTATAATTAATCCCGTTTTAATTATAATGCGAAAACCCGTTTTTTAAAAGTCAAGACTCGATTACTTATTAATACCCGAGTTAACCCATCCTTAAAATAAAATAACTCAAAACCCAAAACCCATGCAAACCCACGAACTCCCCCCCCCCCCTTTAACCCGTGTAAACCATTACCAACACCCCCTCTTAAACCCGTATTTTCCCGACACTATCAACCACCAACGACGCCACCCAAGCCTGCCAATTCTAGCCTTCACCATGACGCCCGCAACAAACACCTAACCACCAGCAACAGCCACCCCACACGGCTGCCAAAATAGGCCCTAATAGCTAACATCAACAACACCAACACTATACGAAAACCCGACAACTATCTTCTCCTACACTAGCCCCACCACGACTCTCCACCATCACCCTCACCGTGGTTGGCCACCCATCCCACAGTGTCCCTGGACTTGCCCAGCCACCAACAACCCTGACATACAAGCCACCATCTCCCGCCCTAACCTCCCTCCTTAAACCCGACACCAACAAACACAACACACGCAACTCACCTCCCCACCACCACCACTGGCCACCACGGTGGTCTCTCTTGACCCATCGTGGTCCCACCACTGGACAAGACCCCTTACGGCAGCCCACAACCACCAAGAAACGACACACTACCTTCCTAATACACAAACACCCAAATAGCCACCTCCCTTAATAGCCCCCGTACCAACCACCAAGAATCACCACCCCAACATCACTAGATAGACCGCCTACCACTGACCTAACCAACAACCCAAACCCCTGGTCACGTCGACAACTAGACACGGTGCAAACAACGTCTTTCCTGCTCACGGCATTCCCCCTTTAGATTCTCAAACCGCCACCCACGATGGTTAACAGTGGTCAAGGTTGTTCTTACTAGAGTCACGATGGTGAAGGGCAACTTCTAAGGTCATCGACACTGTTCACGGTGGTCCATACGGTGTATAAATATTAACTTAATATATTAAGACGATATAAACATAAATTACGACGATCTTGCTCCTTTCGTCTCTTAAATCTCCTTCTTCCTTCTTTGTGAATTATTTTTTATAATTATTTTGTATTTATAGTCTATGTGTAAGGGATATGAGATACCAATTAGGAAACTATTACTATTACCTTATTCTAATTATTATAGGACTTACCTATTATTATTATACTTATTATTTTATTATTAAATCCCGATACAAATCCCGACTACTACTCATACTAGGCCTAATATAATCAGCCCATATCTATTCCACACGGCCCAAGGCTTAATTGGCTCTAAGTCTAATTCCCGACTTGCTTACTTACTTTATTATTTAGTTAACGTCTTATTTGTATTTATTATTAGAAATGTCATTAATTAATTATTTAAATTACATAAATTATTCTCACAAATTATTATTAAATTACGGGGTATTACAACATTATTTGGTTATTTCATGGAGTCCGCACATTCGTGATTGATGTGCATACATGTAAGTGTATGGGAATTGTCGTGACAAAGATATGTAATAATAATCGAGTTATACCCCGTGCTAGATACGTATTCATATAACCAACATGAGTTGGGAGTTATTATGGGATAATAGTTTTGAACCGTGGGCTGGACCTTGTGCTTTGACGTTTGGAGGCTCGCCGAGTGTGATTAGATCAATGACATTATGTATATGAGATTTTAATATGGATTTGCAATAAGTAAGAAAGAGTGACGAACCCGGATCATGGTCATTTTTGGAATTTGATAACTAGCGTATGAGAGCACATTTTGAGGTTTGCCATTTGAATATTGGGACGAAGTTCTCTTTTAGGGGGAGTGAATGTAATAATTCGGAAATTAAGGAAAGAGAAAGTACGGAATGAGAGGAAGTAATGAGAGTTGAGCAGAGAACTTTGGGATGAGTACGATAAACATGTGTGGTTAATAAGTGTGATAATGATAATAAGAATCTTGACGAATCTTATCATAGAGTATAATGGCGAGAGAGTACATGGGAGAGCAGTAATGAGACTTGAGAGAAGATTGAGGAATAGTTTTGAAAAGAGAGAGTTAGGCGAATTTCGGGGACGAAGTTCATTTAAAGGGGGAAAGATTGTAATACCTGTATATTTTGGGATCCGCAAAGGAACCTTGGGATGCGTGAGAGGACCCTCGGGTTTGATAAGTCTACTTGGAAGTTAAGTATGATTATAAAGTGGACCAAGTATAACCTATACTAGACTTGGTGGAGTTGTTAAAATGTCCGCCTATAGAAGGGGCGTCTTAAAACTATCGTAACTCAAGATATATACATGTTAGTGATGTGATTCCAATTAGAGGTGATAGCTTCTTCTCTTACGATTCTAACAATAGGTCACACGCCCAAAATGACCAAGAAACGAGTGAGATATAACTCTTAAATCCGCTCGGATTGTCTTTTTACGGATAAAACGGGTTCGACCCAATCTTATCCGCTCGGATCCCCTACTCCTTCTATATAATCGCCCCCTTTTTACCAAACCCTAAAAACTCATCTGGTCATTTATGAGAAGGCCAAGAAATTGATTGAATCAATCGGGAAGAAAGCGCAAAGGGATCAACCTCTTCAACACCTCGAGAGGTAATACTACCGCATTGCACTCGACCGAGTGAAGGTCACTCGATTGAGTAGACTCGGCACTCGATCGAGTGAGTGACACTTGGCCGATTGAGTGACACTTGACCGAGTGAGTGACACTCGACCGAGTGGACTCGTCACTCGATCGAGTGACGTTGAATCAGAACACGGGATAAGGAAATCTTATCCCCTTATCCTCATTCATTCTATCTTCTTCCTTCTCTCTCCAAATGCTCTCGCTTCTCTCTAAGACTCTCACAAACACTCTTACATGGGATTCAAGATTACTTTCATGGATTGTTCATCCTTTTCCTTCCTCGTTCAACATTTGTAAGTTAAGATCTACACTTCTTTAACTAGTTTAAACCCTAACTTTTGGGGGTTTTCTGTTGGGTAATTAATTAGTAATTAGTATATGTAATATGGGTAATTAGTGGGTAGTAATAAAGGGGTTTTATAGTGTGTAATAGTGTAGGATGTATTGTGATAGTTATTATATGGTATTGTATAGGATTAAGACGGTCTTGCGGGACGGAATAATGAGAGATTCGAGTTGCTTGTGAAGAATGCTAAAAGGTAGGTTAATCTTACTCGGTTTCAATAATGTGGTGTTGTTTATGTTGATGTTGTAATTAGTCTCACATAATATAGGGCTTTTGCATTATAATATGTGTAGTTGTTAATTACATCATTAACAGGATGATTATAACATGTTGGGTTGTATATCATGTATTGGTTATTATTGTGTATGTGGAGGATGTGTTGTTGTTGAGGAGACATAAGACGGTTGGAGACCGTCTTACGCTTGAGTCGCCTCCTGGAGCTTCCCACTCCATGAGGGATGTGCACATTAATAGCTTGAGTTTGGAGGGACGAATGTGGTTGAGTCACGACTTCAAATACAAGGCACCCTCGGAATTGGGGTGGATCCGGTTGGTATTAAAATTCGAAACAAAGAAAGTGTTCTCGTTATACGCCACAAGGTGTGTCCCAAAATGAAACTCAAATACTATCGATCCCTTTATCCCAGTATCCATTTTTGTGCATGGTGACCCTTCTTCTTGGTTGTCGGTTTCTATGAGTCTACTCTTGCATTTAACGGCGTGATTTTTGGTATCCTTCTAGGCTTAGTAGTATGAAGAAAGTTGTACCCTTGAATTGCTTCGGTATGTGGCTATTCTTTTGTAGATGCATCCATTACTTGGGCATATCCATTTTGGCAAGACCCACCCGTGGTGGTTGTGGGTAGGTTTGGGCGTGTCCGGTTATGTTATTAGGTTAGTTTAAATAAAGGTCTAGTTTTAGTCACCTCTTTACTCGGCGTGATGGTTGTTGATAGTATCTCATTCATATTATTGGCATATTGCATATTTACTTATCATTTTGTGTAGTATGTTTAATATTGAAATTCCGACGTCTTTGAAGGAAGTGACCAATGGAATAAAATAGGAATGAGCAAAAGGGAAGAAAAGAAGGAGAATCTTTCTTTGTAATCTATTTTCTTTCACTAAAGATTTCCTGAAAGAATAAAATAGGGAGTGTCGATCCATATGATATTTCCGATCATATGGGGAGCAGGTTAAATACAGGTTATCTTTGGTGGCACGTGGGAGACGGGACGAGCCTTGACAACATCCGAGTCGAGTATAGTTAACTAGAAGAGTATATTAGTCATGAGTTGTATTATTTTATTTATTCATTCATGGTTATGTAATTGACTAAATTTATCATTAATAATAAATGTTTCTTGATTGTATCTCTGATTCACCGCCTCTGGAAATCGAGATGGTAACATCTCCCAATTAACTTGGCCGGGTAAGAAGGGGGTGTTACAGTGTTTGGGTTTCTTCTCTTTGTTTGCGGTGATCCATTTGATATTGCCGGCAAATGGTGAGCATTGAGACTTTTCAGGTTGCTATGGTTTCTTGTTGTTTGTATGATCAACACCATGAATCCCCTATGACCCCATGACATCCTACACATTTTTTACGGGGTTTAGCTTATCGTATGACATAAAGTTGGCTTGAGTCGATAGTAGTTCACTAGTTGTACTTGCTTATAGTGTCATAGTTAGTTCTTCTTGTTTTGTTTCCGCTGTAAATTGTAAAGAGATAATTAATTGTTCTTTTATAGTCTATATGATATACTTACCTTGGGCAACCGAGATGGTAACGCCCTTACTTATTGGGGAAGGTCTTGTTAAGCCTCCTTGGTAAGTGGGGGTGTTACAAAGTGGTAGCAAAGCGATGATTTTGGAACCTGAACCAATGAACCAAATGAATGTAGGGTGTCCAATTAAAATGAACATCTCCCAATTAACTTAGGCGGGTAAGAAGGGGTGTTACGGTGTTTGGTGTATGTGTGTTGGGAGCCCTCTTATGTCGACTTTGGGTGAGAAGGCGCCTCATCTTGTACTTGCTTAATCCCGTCCCCAACATGCTTAAGTCTATATGATATACTTACTTGAGATGGTAACGCCCTTACTTATTGGGAACCTATGGGGGATTTCCGTGTGGGGTAAATTATGTGTGGGTGTGTGTGTGTGTGTGTGTGTGTGTGTGTGTGTGTGTGTGTGTGTGTGTGTGTGTGTGTGTGTGTGTGTGTGTGTGTGTGTGTGTGTGTGTGTGTGTGTGCGTGTGTGTGTGTGTGTGTGTGGCTATTTTTGTTTTCATATCGTATGTTGGTTTGAAAGTTGGATCAATTATGAAACAATGGAAGGATATGTGGATGTGTACGTGTAGGACTTGTATGGTTAGCCTGAGTCCTATGTGTGTTGGCCATGATAAAAGGATGAACGGGTAATGTCAACAGTACAGTATATAAATGTGTTTATATGATGTGTGAATGACATGTGATATTGTTTCATGGAGTAATTGAGTGAATACTTGTATGCATATAACATCGTTGATAATTTAATCAAGCCTAAACCGTTTTGTGTGTGCGTAACATGGTAAGTTTTGTGAAAAGAATTATACGGAGATATTGATGTCAATCATATTTACGCACATTTAGTCCTATAAATAGCCTCGTTCTTACATTTTCTTGCATGCATTAGGGTCGTTTCTTATCTTTAGCTTCCTATTTTGCATATTCTATGAGGTTTGGTGTCCTTGGTAGGAGAGGAATGCTAGCCTTGCGTATATGGAGCAAAACAAAGCTAAATGGATCGCATCTAACGACCAAGCAACAAAAAGGAGACCAATTATAAAGGTCTAAGTCAATAAAACAAGTATTTGGGCAATGATGAAGGACCCCTACGGCTCCTCAATGATCCCCGCAAATCTTGAGGCAGCAAAACGAAGAAGAAGCTAAGCTGGCCTAGGAGACGGGTGTCCCATGCACGGCCTAGCATCCCAAAGGGAGGGACGGACGTCCTAAGACTCTGCCCGAGCGTCCCAATGGCAGGACGGGCATTTTTCCTGGCAGCATGAGCGTCCAACAAAGGGAGGACGTGCGGCTCCTAAAGGGATGCAAGTGGTTAATCTTCATTTTAGGGACTTAATCGTCATTTAAGCCCTTAGTTACCATAATACTTGTACTTAGTATAAATACTCCGTTGTATTAGGAGATTGATCATCAAGTTTTATCAGGTTTTACCAAATTGTAATCAAGTTTTATTAGGAGACTATCTTAGATTAATACAATCCAAATACATAATTCAATCTTAATCTTTCCTTAATTATTCAAGTGTTCTTAGATTTAGTTGGGTAATTTGAAGACTATTTGGGTTTATTGGAGAATTGACAACTCTTAATCATTCATCAAGTTTTCTTCTATTATTCATTGCTTTATATTTGATCATCCTAAGTTGGTGCAATTTCTCTACTCTTTACTTAATCCTTGTTTATTGTTTTACTCCTTCATCATGTTTAGACTTGTTGGTATGATTGAAACAATTATTAGCATGTTTTCCATGATCATGAGTGAATAGTTCTTTAACTAGTGTTAATGGAGGGATTAGGGGAGTTAATCATGGGGTAGATCTTTACTTAATAAGTTCATATAAATGCTTGCTTGTTATAGTTTGAACTTATGAACATGTTATGCTTGATGAAATGCTTGATTGACGACCTAGCATGAATCTCGGATCCATTCAACAAGACTTGTAAGAAATAAACTAACTCAAGGCTTGTTAGACCATGCATGTAGTTGAATAGGAAGAATTAAGTTGATTTTTAGGTGTTCTAAAATCTTGACCGACTCGGCTTCGAGACCCAAAACATCATAGGAATTGTAAGATATAAATTAACTCGATTCCACTACAACAATAAATTGTTGCATCTATGAAACTTGTTTATGTGATCTCACCATGATTCCCTTATGAACCCATGACACCCTAGTACTTTAATCATTTGTTTACAAACCCTATTTACTTGCTTTGCTTTACTTTCATTTGTTTAAATTTCCTTTGTTTAGTATTTTAGATTGCAAACCTCAAACTCAACCAAAATTGTGACACAAAAGACATAGCTTTCTACAACCGATAAATCAATACAATACCCATCCCTTGAGATCCGACCTTTGCTTACCACTCTACTAAGAGTAGTTTGTTGAGATTATAAATAGTGTTTGATAGGGAGAATAGACGACGTTCCGACCCCTCTATCAAAATGGCGTCGTTGCCGGGGAAGGTGTTCAATTGAATTATTATAATTTTTTGTTTTTAGTTGTGTCTTTCTTAACCTTGGGGAAGTCAAACTCCTCAAGTTAGTTTTAATTGTTTTCTAGTTGTTTGATTTTTGCATGTCTAGGAAATCACAAGGCGAACCTTTGCTTATTGATCCCGAAATTGAGAGAACTTTGACAAATATTAGAAGAATCGTTAGAGGCACTTCAACAATTATGGGTATTAGAGAACTTGTGGACATTGGTATCATCCGATTGGATTGTATAGAGTTTACCAACCCTTTTGCAAGACAAGGAGAAGAGAACCCAATTCCAAACCAACCACAAACTCAACCTACAATGCCTAAATTTTCATCTCATTCCATACCAACCGAGGAGAACCTACCAAATGGGTATTGTTTCCTTTTTCCTTGATGGGAACCGCAAAATAATGGTTGAAGACCTAGACAAGGCCACTCTTGGAATTGATTAATGGAAGAAGTTAGCACTTGCCTTTTACAAGAAGTTCTACCCTCCATAAAAGACCAACATGTTAGGAGCCCAAATCACCGGGTTCAAGCAAAGAGATTAAGAATCTCTATATGAGGCATGTGAAAGATTCAAAGATACATGTCGCTCTTATCCTCATCAAGGACTAAGCGAATGATTTTTCGTCCACCAATTTTGGGACGGGTTGTATGAAGATGCAAGGAATGTGCTCAACATGGGTTCTAATGGAAGATTCACCGCGGTAGATGACAACCAAACTTGGGCAAAGATAGAGGAGATGGCGGTTCACAACTCTTAATATAGTAGGCCAAGAAAAGCTATTAGTGGAGGGAGATATGAAGTGGACTCCGTCACACAATTGAGTGCCGATTTGGGTGCCCAACTAAGCTCCCATATTGATACAATGAACTTGAAATTTAAGAAGAGCATAGCCAAGATGAATGAGGCCTCTCAATCATCCAAGCAACATCAACATGTCAATGCCATGGTGGCAACATCTTCTATTCCAAATGGAGTGTGTGAGAATTGTGGAACTTTGGAACATGATCAACAAGAGTGTGGGGGCACAAGTGAGAAAGTGAATTCTTTCCAAGCATATACAAGAATGGCACCCTGGAGTGAAACCTCTAACTCGACAATTTAAATGAAAAAAAGAAAGTACGAAGCCTAAGTTTGTATTCAACAAACCGTTTGTTTAGGCGTGTCCCTAGGGACGATTTTGACATGACTAGGCCCCCACACAAAGCAATAGGACTAGCCTCGATAATTCAAAGCACACAAAAAATTGAATTACCAACCCAAGCACAAAACAATGGAGCTCTTCAACCACAAAGCAAAGAAGAGATTTTTTTTTTGAAGAAAACTTGGTTTCTTTCTTAGTTTTAACTTAATCAAATCTGAATTTTACACTTGGGAACTTGGCTTATATATAGCCCAAGTCCTTCTAATATTAACCATCCAATTTAAATCGAAGGACTAGCAAAAGATAAGCAATAAACAAAGGCAAAAGGACAAGAGTCCCCTCCTAGGCAGCCGCGTGGCTTAAACACAAGGAACAATAAAAAAGGACACTTCTCTAGGTCTTACATAAGTCTTACAATAAAAGGGACACAAGAGCTACCTAGAAAATCAAAATTTGTAGCCTTACTTGGTCAATATTCCAGCCAAAAATCCTCTTGAAAGCAGTCCCCAATGCCCTTACACAAGCCTTACACAAGTGTAAGAATGAAAGCAACATTTGAACCTCTTTTGAAAGTGACACTTGAACCTCTTTTGAAATTTAAATGAGCTGCCTCCTTGGACTATTTTGGCCGGCCAAGATCTTCTCCTTAGTCCTAGGATTGTCTTGATTTATTAAATAAGAAGGATGGGACCATTTGGAAGCGAACATAAGCTAATTGTTGAAAACCGATAAACTTGTTACTCGGATTCGTCTTGTGATTTTCTCCTAGCTCGGATCCTTATTTGAATTAAATTCCCTAGACAAAAAGTCCCAAAATTCATTATAGAAATGAGACAAGACAAAAATTACCATTCTTTCATAGACGGAGTTTGAGTTTGACCTCAAATTGGACGAAGGACCCAATCCGCGGTCTAGCTTGGATTCCATTCTAGTTTCAGGAAATCAGACGCATCTTTTAAAAGGCATATCTCTTAGCTCAGGATTAATAACAGGGCTCATGATAGCTCATTTGAAAGATAATGGAGATAAATTTTACCTACAAAAAGAATCAACCTTAGACGTTGAGTAAAACTTGAGTTATTTAACTTTTAGTTCACGTAGGTCATGGGCTGTCCAGTAATGCGTAGTCTGTTTGCATCGGCCATAACTCGAGCTATAGACCCGATATGATGGTGATTAAAAATCTATTGTTTATCTAAGATACCAATATTTCCATTGACATAAGAACCAAAGTATTTTTATGAGTATAGCTTGAGATATAAGGCTTGGAAATCAGGCCCACTGGAATGACACTTCAAAAAGCGATGAAATGCGTTCAATTGTGAACCATTCCTTAGACTTTTTCTTTTGGCTTAAAAATGAATCACAATGCAACAAAATTTGTTGCCAAATCTCTTTCTTCAAAAGAATTTGCCCTCAAATTCTCGACATTGTCATCTTCAGCCTCTTCACAACAAGACCTCATGACTTCCTCCCGGATCATAGACCAGAATAGTGTATGGCAAGAGAGGTGTTGTTACTCTTTTGTCACCCAAGTTCTTGGACAAATCAGGCTCTAAGGACGCTTGAGGTTGATCCTTACTCAGCGGGCATGATAAGACCAGCAACATATACCCATTAAAACCCAAGCTTAAACCATAATAAGCATCAACACAACTAGTAGAGCACAATATTGCACTTAGGGCCTGCTCCTGCTTTTATGCATTGGACTCATCATAAATAATACCAAATGGGCTACAACTCTCCCAAAATAATGTAGAGACCTTGCACTTGATGTCCAAAATGATCCTAACAACTTTTCACGAAGATTTCGGGACAACTATCCTCAAAACACCGGAGTTATAGAATTAGACAGTAGCTCATAATTCGACCCAATTTATCATCTAAAATTAGTTTCCATCTTGAATGAATAAGAATGAACATTTCCTAAATGGACAGCCTATATAGCACTATTAATAACACCGAAGAGATATCTTTCGAAAGAGTGCAAGTTATACCTTTCAAGATGTTGGTTTTGAAACAAAAGCCATGGCTGGAGTAGGAGTTGAGATTTGGCACACTTGAGTATGGAACAACCCAAGATTCTTGTATTACTTAACCCTTGCTTGAATACCAACAAGTTTCACCCTTGAACATGACCGTGGGCTGTCCAATCTTCCCGGTTTGAAGGTCAAGTAGTCATTGGTCGACAATCACATCCCTCGGCTCTAAATCGGTAGTTTGGTCATTGATAGTTCCATGGGTAAGGGTATGGCTACTCTCCTCCTCAATAGTAGGCTCATGTGTTTAGTTGAAGTGGGTTTTAATTTCAAAACATGGGCTCTCAAATGTAGCACTACATGAGCTATTCATCTCACCATAAGTGCTCATGGCATTTGGCTATAGGGACTTAGACTTAGGACAACCAATGTCCAAGCATGGCACAAATCTTTGGTCTAAACTCTCCTCCTTTCCATCTATTTTGGTTACCTCTAAACTGTGCCATTTAGCTAAGACCTCATGGTTTTTAGGCCTTGCTAAGCTCTTCTCAACATCCAAAGCCAACTCAAGGAATTCACCATATGAATGAATCATTTTCAAGTTGATTTTCCTAGCAATTTCATATTTCAAGCCAAGGTAAAATCTGATTTTTTGGAAAGGATTAAATTCATTGTCACACACAAAGTATAATTCCTCAAATAATTTAGCATACTCAAGAACACTCCAGGAATTTTGTTTTAGGGTTTTAAGTTCATGCCACAAATCATCCATGGTAGAACAAGGTAGAAACTTTAACTTCATGTTCCTTTCAATTTTAAATCAAGAACTTATCACACCCTTTCCTTCCATTCTCCTTGAAAAATTAAGAGTATTATACCAAATCAAAGCAACACCCTTTAAACAAGACCCAACCAATTTACACTTCTCTTTATAAAAAAAACACTTGTTCTCGAAATAGCATTCAACATCAAACAATCAAGAAACAAATGCTCTCTTGTTTTCACCATTAAAATAAGGAAGTAATGGTGTTACCTTTGCCTCTAAGGGTAGGAGAGGAATTAGAACACTCATAGGGCAGGAGGTGTTCTCCACGGCATAAATCAGAAGGTTTTGGTACCCTCGGAACTCTATGACATCCGGTTGCACTCCTTGTTTGCACATCACCTTCTTACCCTTTTGTTAGAGCTTACAACTTTACCGTAGAAGCTTGTAAGGACTTGGAGATGTATACAAGGTCCCAAGGTTTCATCTTTGAGCGTGGAACATAAGGAACATACTCCATTGCTACTGATTTTCCAAAGGAAAAACCGAATTGACAATACTTTAATAAAAAATAGATTTTTCAAACAACAAACCGAAGTTTTGATAAATTCTCTTCACTCATTGGGTTGTTTTTGTGTTTTTGAATGTAGTTAGGAAAATGAATTCACAAGACTAAACCAAAGCTCTGATTACCAAGTTGCAGTGAAACCTCTAACTCGACAATTTAAGTGAAAAAAAGAAAGTATGAAGCCTAAGTTTGCATTCAATAAACCGTTTGTTTAGGCGTGTCCCTAGGGACGATTTTGATATGACTAGGCCCGAACACAAAGCAATAGAACTAGCCTCGATAATTCAAAGCACACAAGCAATTGAATTACCTACCCCAAGCACAAAGCAATGGAGCTCTTCAAGCACAAATCAAAGGAGATTTTTTTAAAAAAACACTTGGTTTCTTTCTTGGTTTTAACTTAATCAAATCTGAATTTTACACTTGGGAACTTGGCTTATATATAGCCCAAGTCCTTCTAATCCTAACCATCTAATTTACATCCAAGGACTAGCAAAATATAAGCAATAAACAAAGGCAAAAGGACAAGAGTCCCCTCATAGGCAGCCGTGTGGCTTAAACAAAAGGATTAATCCAAAAGGACACTTCTCTAGGTCTTACATATGTCTTACAATAAAAAGGACACAAGAGCTACCTATAGAATCAAAATTTGAAGCCTTCATTGGTCAATATTCCAGCCGAAAATCCTCTGGAGAGCAATCCCCAATGCCCTTACACAAGTGTAAGAATGAAAACGACATTTGAACCTCTTTTGAAAGCGACACTTGAACCTCTTTAGAAATAGAAATGAGCAGCCTCCTTGGACTATTTTGGCCGGACAAGAGCTTTTCCTTAGTCCTAAGATTTTATTGATTTATTAAATAAGAAGGATAGGACCATTTGGAAGCGAACATAGGCCAATTACTGAAAACCGATAAACTTGTAACACGGGTTTGTCTTATGATTTTCTCCTAGCTCGGATCCTTATTCTAATTAAAGTCCCTAGACAAAATGTCTCAAAATTCATTATAGAAATGAGACAAGACAAAAATTACCATTGTTTCCTAGACGGATTTTGAGTTTGACCTCAAATTGGACGAAGGACTAAATCCGCAGTCTAGCTCGGATTCGATTCCCGTTTCATGAAATCAGACGCATCTTTAAAGAGGCATATCTCTTAGCTCAAGATGAATACTAGGGCTCATGATAGCTCATTTGAAAGCTAATGGAGTTAACTTTCACCTCAAAAAAAATCAACCTTATACGTTGAGTAAACCTTGAGTTATTGAACTTTTAGTTCACGTAGGTCATGGGCTATCCAGTAATGCGTAGTCTGTTTGCATCGGCAATAACTCAAGCTATAAACCTGATATGGCGGTGATTAAAAATCCATTGTTTAGCTAAGATCATAAGATTTCCATTGACATAATAATCAAAGGATTTGCATGAGTATAACTTGAGCTATAAGGTTTGGAAATCAGGCCTACTGGAATGACACTTCAAAAAGCGATGAAATGCATTCAATTGTGAACCATTCCTTGGACTTTTTCTTTTGGCTTAAAAATGAATCTCAATACAACAACTTTTGTTGCACCCCCTTACTCCAACTATTACAATGAAAACACCAAATTCCATCCAAACTTCTCATATAAAAGCAAAAATGTTCAAAATCCCCAACCCACATACCCCCACCTCCAATGAGAAATCCTACTCAAAGACCATACTTCAACCAAAATCAAGGATTCCAAAACCAATATTCTTACAATCAATCCAATGACCAAGCTTTTAATGTTCAAAAAGCCACCCTTCAAATGCAAAAGAGCCAACAAGATTTCTTTGCTCAAATGCAAAGAGATAGCCAAGCCAAAGATACTACCATCAACAATATCCTTGCTCATACCAAGATGTTGGAAACACAATTGACCCAATTGGCCTCTTCAAGTTCCCAAAGGCAAAAAGGACAGTTACCTCCTCAAGGTAATCCTCCTACAAGACATGGAACTATCAATGCCATCCACTTGAGGAGTGGTACACGATATGAGGGACCTAAGGATCCAATTGAAAAGGATGTTGTTGAAGAAAATGTCAAGAAAAGAGATGTGATGGAACCATTGAGGAGAAATCCTAGGATGGTGGAACCAACTACCAATGAATCATCAAAGAAGAGAAATGAGGAGAAGGTCAAAGAAGTTGATAAAGAACCTATTATGATTATATTTCCGTTCCCAAGCCGCCAAGCCAAGCCCACGCTTGATGAGAAACTTGGAAAGTTCATGGAGATTGTAAAAAACCTAGAGGTTTCCATCCCATTCACGGAGTTGATCAACCATGTTCCAGCCTATACAAAATATATGAAAGATATCCTTACCAAGAAGAAGTATATAAGGAAGTTGGAGACCATCACTTTCACAAAGATAAGTAGTGAAATACTTCAAGGTAATTCCCTACCTAAGCTCAAAGATCCGGGAAGCTTCTCCATTCCATGTACCATTGGTGACACGACAATCAACAAAGCACTATGTGATCTTGGTGTAAGTGTAAGTGTCATGCCATATTCGGTATGTGAAAGGCTAGGAGTGGGAGAACTCAAGTGCACTAACATGACTATATAAATGACGGACTGAACATAAAAAGAAACCACTTGGGGTATGTGAAGATGTGCCCGTGAGAATTGGAAAGTTCTTCATACCGGTGGACTTTGTTATTGTTGATATGGAGGAAGATTCCAATATTCCAATCATTCTAGGAAGACCATTCCTACACACTACCGGAGCGGTGATTGATGTAAAGCTTAGGATGCTCACACTTGAAGTTGGTGATGAAACAATCACCTTTTATCTTGATAAGACTATGAGAGCTCCCAACTTGTTTGAGCCATGATTTATGGTTGATCACTGATGCGTGTCTTTTATATGATGTTTTACATCCTATTTTCCACGCATTTGAGCTCTCATTCGCGTAGTTTAAGCTGCCATTTCCCCTATTTCCGTCTACTTTCGTGTTTTTGTACATTATTGCAGAAATGTGAAGAATCCAGCGGAAATCGATCTAAATCCATCCCCGAGTATCCTGCATTGCATTTGACGTGAATTATTCACTCAAGGAACAAGCTTGGTGCGATTCTAAGGCCTAAAAGACAAATCCACTAGTTTATAGAAGTCAAGTGTCAGCTACTTGATCGATCGATCGACCACGCCTTGATCGATCAACCAACTGCGAGTTCGAAGCTACGTACTGCTGCTACTCAGTCGATCGACCGCCACTCTTAGTCGATCGACCAAGCCGCTATCCCAGACGAGAATTAAAAGATCGAGGAAACTCAAGCCCGTTGTGTTTAGGTTTTGATAATAAGTATTACGTATATTTTCTATATAACGTAACCTAGAACATCAGATTATTCAGGCAATTTTTACTAGTTCTTTAGTTTTGTTTCCAACATTCAATAATTAGGGTTTTTAAATACTATTTCGTACAATTACTCTCGCATTCGGTTTCTGGATCTCTTGCTGCAATTCCAATCGGTATTCTTCTGCTAATAATTCAGTTTGCTTTATTGTTGCTTGTAGGATAGAATTTCTAGTTGGTTTCCCAAAACCGATTCATCGTTTATGTTAATTGTTTGTTCTATTATTTCAAGCATGAATTCTTCTGTCTATTTTATTAGTTTTATTGTTGTTATCGTCCTTAGTATGAGTAGCTAAATAGTTTGTGCTAGGATGTAGGGGAATTATAGTGTAGGCGGCAATATAATGAACACGGCCTGATTCGCGTGTCAGTCGATCGACTGACATGCTTGGTCGATCGACTGACCTCGTGAGGTTTTCCCTCGTTTTAATTGATTTAAATGTTGTGTTTGACGAATCGAATGCATGCGACTAGTTGAATACTTAATTTTTTACTGACCCATTAGATCGAAAGATAGGGACAGTTGTTAGATCACCTATTAAAATGACTAAACTGTGCTGAGATCGAAAGATAGGTAAAGTTTAGACCGTTAGTCACTTTTCAGGACGAAAGTTAGTATTAGTGATATTAGGGACTTAGAGCGAGATCGAAAGATGCTATTTGTTAAGAGTGGACCGAGAGGACCTCTTTATTTCCCGCCTCATGTGTTTGATTTAGACCTGTTTAGTATGTTGCCGCCGAAACTATAACGAACTGACCATCCTAGTACCCTTTCTCTATCTGTTTTATCTCTTTATTTAGTTTTTTATCTTTTATTGCTATTAGTATATACCAAATCAAATCAACCCCCACTTTTGTTACCTTAGACTAAATTAGACAATTAGAAATTACATTCGCCTCCTTGTGGTTCGACCCTGTTACCACTAGCCTAGGTTAGTTTTAATAGGAAATTATAAATCTTATTTTTGGTACTCACAACGACGGATATCAAATTTTGGCGCCGTTTCGGGGGGAGGCAATTGTTCTAATTTTTAGTTGTTTTTATTTAGTCTTTCTTTAGTTTAAGGGACTTCCGTTCCTTAAACTTTTCTTATATTCTTTTTGTAGTTTCTTCTTATGCGCAGGTCACAGGGTGGTGAACTAGTACCATTCAATCCTGAGATCGAGAAATCTTTGCACGAGTTGAGACGATCACAAAGAGTATTACCGACAGAGGAAGAGCTGAGTACTCTGTCAAGCTACTACGAGAACGCTGTGTTCGAGGAAGATCCACCTACATCTCTCGCTTCAATTTCTTGGTGAGACAGTCACTTCTCCGAAATTCCAGTCATGGTGAAGAAGCAACCATTTCTAGTCACTCGAGCCGACAGTGCGAATCTTTACAAAGGATTCGAACTACCGGGAGGCGAGAAAATTCGAGCCAAAGTCTTCCTATATTAACCTGGTTGAGAGAAACCGATTCGGGGGAGCCGCAAATAAAGATGCAACCAAGCATATGGAGATTTTTATTGACTATTACTACTCTATACCCCCCGACCGTGTGACCCAAGACCGGATAAAGGAGACCATGTTCATTTTCTCCTTCGTGATCTTTGCAAGGGAGTGGTATAGAGATCCGGATCGAGCCGCTCATGGGATCACCCACGGAATTCTTTGGCCTTGGCATTCTACAAAAAGTACTTCTCTGCCTCGAAGACTAACGCCATTAGAGCTCAGATCACGAGCTTTAAACAGGGGCCTGATGAGAACTTTCATGAAGCATGGGTCCGTTTCAAGAAACTGGTGCGAACCATACCGCACCATGGGTTCGAAAAATGGAGTATTTGTAATCGTTCTATAACGGGTTGTATGACGATCGAGGGCTATTTTGGATCATGAGCCAATGGCCGATTTTTGAGAACATAGGAGAGACTAAGGGGTGGAAGATCATTGATGATTTGGCCACTCATAAGGCTGAATATGGGAATTCGAGAGGAAACCAGAGGAGAGCTGCTGAATCTTCCTCTGTTGCTGCACTAGAAGCTCTCACTGCAAGGTTTGACAAATATGAGTTGGGAGGAGTTTCTAAAGGAGGGATGTACCATGTTAACGCTGTTTTAGACGGTCCTTTCGTCTGTAGAAGATGTGGAGCTAAGGGGCATGTCTCAGAGAATTGTTCTGTCCCCTTCGAGTCTTGCACTGCCTTTCAACATTATAGGCAGACAAACACGTACTATGAGCCGAATGTCCACCCCAACTTGAGGTGGAGTAGCCAGAATGTCCTGAATCCGACTCAACCTCCACAACAGCAGCAGCAGCAAGCCTATGTGCCTCCACATAAGAAGCCATATCAAAAGCCTCCGTATATTCCTCAGCAGCAGCAACAATCCCAAAATTCCGAGTTCACCGAGTTGAAGAACTTATTGCTGAAGGAGTCCCAAGCTAGAGAGGCCGGGATGAAGATGCTAGAGAGCCAAATTGCTCAATTGGCTAGCAAGAGTACCACTCGAGCTCCGGGACACTTACCGACTCAACCGACGAGAAAGAGACCCTAAATGCCATAACTTTGAGGAGTGGGTCTACCTTGGAGAGGCCTGCTATGGTCGAGGATGCCACTGCAAAAGATGAGGCAAAACCGAGTCAAAACAAAGCTGGAACGAGCAAAGGAAAGAAAAAGGCGTCTACTGGGTATATCGGTCGATCGATCGACATTACCTTGGTCGATCGACTGAAGTGAGGGTTACAGGAGCTTCTGGTCCTGTTCAACTCAGTCGATCAACTGACATCACTGGTCGATCGACTAAGATCGCTGCTGATAGTGAGATTTTTCGTCCTCCGATGCTCGACAACTTGAGGGATCATTTGTTTCGGGGCACGAGAGTCCGAAAATATTGGGAAAGACCCGAGTGCTGATGGGTCGAGTCCGGCTCAAGTACGACCCGATGTCGATCAATGGTTCACATTTGAGACGGTCTAAAGAGGGTTCAAGCTTCAACAAGGAGAAAGTAGTGGACTTCCAGCCTAAGTCCACGGATACCGGCATGCGCGATTTAGAGGAGAGGGCTAAGCTACTTCTTACAGCCCCATATCCGGAAAGACTAGTGCCGACAAGGGAACATGTATCTTTCAATAAATTTGAAAAAGTTATTCGTAGCTTGAATGTACAAGTGCCTTTCCTTGAGTTAGTTAATCAAGTGCCTTCCTATACTAAATTCATGAAACAACTCTTGTGTAAGAAAAAGTCACTTGAAAATGTGCATACTGTCGCATTAACCAAAGAGTCATGCTCTTATTTGTCTCACACTGCACCTCACAAGCTAGAAGACCCGGGTAGTTTTTCTGTTCCTTGCAATATAGGTACCTTCTCTATTGAGAAGGCATTATGTGACTTAGGAGCTAGTATAAGTGTAATGCCCCTGAGTCTTGCTAGGAAGCTCAAATTGACTAGGTTCGCAGTGATGAGACATGACAAGTCTGGATGGTCGACCGATCTGCGGTCCAGCCAATAGGAGTCTTAGAGGACATCCCCGTGCAAATAGGGAAGTTCTTCTTCCCTGTTGACTTCGTCGTACTTGACATGCCTGAGGATGCCCATATTCGCATTATTTTAGGTTGGCCATTTCTGCACACTGCTGGTGCAGTCATAGATGTTGGTTCGGGTACCTTGACTTTTAAAGTAGGGAAGCATTCTATTGTCTTTGCCCAACCTGCTAAGAAGAAGGACCCCATGTGGCCTGTGATTTGCAATACGGTTTCTGAAAAGAAATCTTATTTTATACTTCCTGATATGCCTATCTCTAGTCCCATTCCTATTGTAACCCCTCCGCCCCAGATTGGGAGCAAATTGGGGGAAGATTTGTCTATTTTTGATATTGCAGGAGCTGGTTTGGGGAAGGACGAATTGCAAGTTACTCCAGCAGCAAAGAAGCCAATCATCTCACGAGGCGGTCTTGGTTGCCTCAGCTACGGCACTGATGAGGAAGTTGATGACGAACCGGTCAAGGCAAGGGAGTCCGACTTGGACTTTGATGAGCAAGAAGAGGTCATTGACTGGGGAGATGATGAAAGTGTTGATTCGTTGAGCCATACGGACGTGGAAGCTAAGAAGGGTGCAGCTGATAAGATAAGCACCGTAGAGGCTACCTCTAGTAGCCAGAAGCCGACGAAGTGGGTCATTCCGTGGCCGTTCTTGATCAACTACTAGTTGATCACATGTTTTCCCAACATTTTATTTGCTTTTGTTAGACACTTTTTATTGCTTTTGTGTGCGCGAAACTTCACATTTTATTTTGCTTGCTTAGGATTTTATACGCTTTAGACTTTACTCTGGGTTTTGCACAAATTTTGGGCGCGTATTATTGTGCATTTGCAAGTTTTTATACCTCATTAGCTCAACTAATTGAGCAATTACGAAGAAATCTGAAGTACAACAGTATTTTCAGTCGATCGACTGGGCTATATAGTCGATCGACTGGTTTGCAGTTTCCAGGAGCTACTGTTCCTTTCTCCTCGGTCGATCGACTGAGTGATGTGGTCGATCGACCGACCTGCACTGCTGTACCTGTTTACGACCTCTCTCCTGCTATGTTTGGTCGATTTGCGGAATTAAGGGAGTTTTCTACTCCTCTTTATCTTCCGTCACTATTTATTTCTTCTATTTTTCTCAATTTTGCACATAATACCGCTTCATCATTGCTTTCTCGATTTATGCGTGGTACTTTGTTTGTCTTTTCAGGTACTTATTAGTAGCACTGTTGGCTACTGAAACCTCCTAACTCACGCTGGTTTGGGGAGGTTTCCTTTGCTGCGCTTAAAGTCTTGTGAGTTTCTAAGTCTTTACTTCATGTTTTATTTGTTTAAATTTCTCACAAATTCCCGTTTCTCTTTTCTTCATTACATGATTTTGCACAATGGGGACATTGTGCGATTTGGTTTGGGGAAGGGTTTTGCGTCGCATATCATTTGCTTGCATTCACATTTACTTCATTCTGTTGTGCATTGTTTATTTCATTTTATATATGTATACCAAAAATTCAAAAATCCAAAAAAAATTGAAAAATTTCAAAAAATTCAAATAAAATGCACGTTTATTTTAGCATATAGGTCGAGTCGGAACGGTAGTATTTCAATGATGACATTGCATTTGCATCTGTTTTGCCTATGCCTTGCTTGATTAACATGTTATTAGTAGAATCATATATGCATACCTACGAGTTTTCGTTAATTTATTTGCTGAACTTGAGACTTGACTTTGAAAATTGGCAAGCTACATCATATTTCTAAGATTTAGAGCCTATAACTGGTGACATCTATGACCGGTTTATTTAGGAATGTGAGTAGTACTCCTTATGAGACATGTCATATCAATTTGCATAAATATGAACTTAATCTTCTTAATACCTGTATTGCATTCGGTTTGTGGTCAGTTGACACATGTGGTAGAGGTTTTCCTTTATTCATTTTACCCATAAGCTCCACATTGCCAAAAATATCCTTTTTGTCCTATTTACTACATCCTACATTTAGCCTGTCCTTTGTCAAGCTAGTAGTTTAGTTGTTGGGATTGTCACTTCGTTTTTGGTAGCCAATTGCTCTTATTTGAGATTTTGTTGGGAAGGTGAAATGAAAGAAAGGAAAGAAAGAAATAGAATTGAAAAAGAAAAAAAAAGAGAAGTGAAAAATGATTCGAAAAAAAAAAAAAAAAGAGTTATGTACTGTTCAAAGCCGTCGATCGACTGCCCATTATGGTCGATCGACTGGGGTTCGAAAGAAAAAGAAAGAATCGATTCCCATAATTCAAAAGCCTTTATCTTATGGCGATTTTTGCTCCCATGTATTATTCATATCTTATGGGGAGTTAGTTGATTACTTTTATACCTGGAGACTGTGAGATTTGTGCTTGCTACAACACCGTTTCATTTGATTTTGAGCAAGAAGTTGGATGTTGCCATATGGTTCCGTTTGGGTACTAGCTTGATCACCTGTACCTCCACTTTTCCATAAATGTTTTGCCTCTTCTTACCCATACCTCACATATCCACATATATACCTCGGCATGTGTCATGGTCTTTTGTTGGTTGGAATGCGTATGTACGGTTGTAGAGATTGTTTTCATATTATACTGCAAGCATGTTCTTATAGGTCGTAGTTAGGTGAGAGTCTCTAAAAAATGAATTCTTTCTATCCTCTTATATATTCACCTGTGCCTATATGTGATATGAGCGACCCGTGAGAGTCCCATTTGATAAGTCCCTACAGTTGACGGTTCAGCGATTTTTAACGACCTTATAACTCGTTTGCATGATTCACATTACTAATTGATTGTTAGTTATTGCATTAAATTGGTTTAGGCTTTACATGTTGTAATTCGCTCTAAGATTGAACTCGTTCCATTAGGTTTTAGGATCGAGTCTAGTTCTTGCTTGGGGACAAGCAAAGGTTTGGTTTGGAGAAGTTTGATGCGTGTCTTTTATATGATGTTTTACATCCTATTTTCCACGCATTTCAGAGCTCATTCGCGTAGTTTAAGCTGCCATGTCCCCTATTTCCGTCTACTTTCGTGTTTTTGTACATTATTGCATAAATGTGAAGAATTCAGCGGAAATCGAGCTAAATCCGTCCCCGAGTATCCTGCATTGCATTTGACGTGAAGTATTCACTCAAGGAACAAGATTGGTGCGCATTCCAAGGCCCAAAAGACAAATCCACGAGTTTATAGAAGTCAAGTGTCAGCTACTTCAGTCGATCGACCACTGCCTTCAGTCGATCGACCAACTTGCGGGTTCGAAGCTTATCAGACATGCTACTCAGTCGATCGACCGCCACTCTTAGTCGATCAACCAAGCCGCTATCCCAGACGAGAATTAAAAGATCGAGGAAACTAAAGCCCGTTGTGTTTAGGTTTTGATAATAAGTGTTACGTATATTTTCTATATAACGTAACCTAGAACATAGATTATTCAGGCAGTTTTTACTAGTTCTTTAGTTTTGTTTCCAACATTCAATAATTAGGGTTTTTAAATACTATTTCGTACAATTATTCTCGCATTCGGTTTCTGGATCTCTTGCTCCAATTCCAATCGGTATTCTTCTGCTAATAATTCAGTTTGCTTTATTGTTGCTTGTAGGATAGAATTTCTAGTTAGTTTCCCAAAACCGATTCATCGTTTATGTTAATTGTTTGTTCTATTATTTCAAGCATGAATTCTTCTGTCTATTTTATTAGTTTTATTGTTGTTATCGTCCTTAGTATGAGTAGCTAAATAGTTTGTGCTAGGATGTAGGGGAATTATAGTGTAGGCGGCAATATAATGAACACGGCCTGATTCGCGTGTCAGTCGATCGACTGACATACTTGGTCGATCGACTGACCTCGTGAGGTTTTCCCTCGTTTTAATTGATTTAAATGTTGTTTTTGACGAATCGAATGCATCCGACTAGTTGAATACTTAATTTTTGACTGACCCATTAGATCGAAAGATAGGGACAGTTGTTAGATCACCAATTAAAATGACTAAACTATGCTGAGATCGAAAGATAGGTAAAGTTTAGACCGTTAGTCACTTTTCAGGACGAAAGTTAGTATTAGTGATATTAGAGACTTATAGCGAGATCGAAAGATGCTATTTGTTAAGAGTGGACCGAGAGGACCTCTTTATTTCCCGCCTCATGTGTTTGATTTAGACCTGTTTAGTATGCTGCCGCCGAAACTATAATGAACTGACCATCCTAGTACCCCTTCTCTATCTGTTTTATCTGTTTATTTAGTTTTTTTATCTTTTATTGCTATTAGTATAGACCAAATCAAATCAACCCCCACTTTTGTTACCTTAGACTAAATTAGACAATTAGAAATTACATTCGCCTCCTTGTGGTTCGACCCTGTTACCACTAGCCTAGGTTAGTTTTAATAGGAAATTATAAATCTTATTTTTGGTACTCACAGCGACGGGAATCAATCACTATAGCCAGAAAGGTGACAGGAAGAAAGTGGAATCCCCATTCAAAGGTCAAATGAAAGATGGAAATCCTAGTAAGGAGGGCAAAGAAACACCGCCCAATTGGAAGGAAGATGTCGATAAATTAAAGTGGCTCTATTCGAAGAGCATTTAATTTTTCACAACAAGAATGAGAGCTTGCAAAGCTCACCCATGACAAGTATCAATTAAGGCCTCATTGGCCATGACAAAAAAGAGTTGCTCTTGGCAACTCATGATCCTCCCAACATGGGGAAAGAAGCAAAAGAAGTATATGGTTTATGGGATGATGAATTTGAGGGATTTGTTAACCCTTACATTGGAAATGCTATGACCCTAGACCAAGGCTTTGTAGATCCTTGTCACCACAACATTGACTCGGACTACTAGATGAATGAAGACAACAATGTGCCAAGGTCTATGCAAGACCTTTATCATGACAATGAACAAGCCTTTGATTACATCTACAATGCGTTGAGCAACATCAACAACGCCCTTGCTTTACCTCCTTGACACCTCTCAAATGAAGGAGAGTTTGATGTAGTCCTCTCTAAACCACCATTTGTAAATATTTAAACCTCTTAACTTGCTTTCATTTAACTTTTACAATATTCAATTTTTGTATTACATTTTATATGCTTTGTTTGTAGAATTTTTGTGACATGAGAGCAAGTGAGGGAGGGATTCTAATGTGTTTTGAAATGTGTAGGATTTGATGATCAAGTGTGGGGAAGCAATTGCCTAGGCTAGCCGAGCCTTTGTAGTGCAACCCCTTGATGGAAGAATAAGAAATAAAGAAGCCAAGTTGCGGGAAAGGGATCCTCACGGGCAGGCCTGAGCTCATGAGGGCTGGAGAAAAGCAAAGAAGAAAAAAAAATGAGCTGCAGCAGAATCCACTCGAGCTAGCATCGGGACGGGCATCCCAGTACTCAGCATGCTCGAGCCGAGCCCAGGTCAAGCGTCCCCGAAGCTTTATTAGAAAATCTGTTCCAAAATCCGCCCGTCCCCAACAGAGGTCCAGCATCTCTCCCTGTTTCTAAACACAAACACGGGATTTCTATCCCTCATCCCTCATTTTTATTCTTCCCCAAACACAAACACAACAGATTCCTTCACTACAACAATCAAACCCATCATCCAAAATCACAAAGTACTCAACCAAATTCATCCAAATCCATTGCAAACTTTCTCAAAATCAAAACAAATCACTCCTTTGTCAACAAAAAGACCTTCAAACATCAAAATCTTCACAAAATCAATCAACATTTCCAGGGTTAGAGTAAAATCCAGAAACTCCAAATTGATTAAGCAATTTATTGAAGTTGGAAGAAAGCAAGAACATTCAACCATAATCAAGGTTTGTTGACACAAATTTGAAGGATAAAATAACAATGGCAAGAAAAAAAGGGATGGGGAAGGTAGTGAAGCAATTAATGATGATGATCAAAGTTCTAATGATGAAGATGAAGATGATGCCTGCGGGTCCATGGAGGAAGATGATAATGATGATGAAATGAGTGAGAGTTGATTGGTTACAAAGCATGAAGGAGGACGATCAACTAGGCGGTTGATTGCTTACATTAGCTTCTCAACTCACCATTGTGAGTCTCCTACCCCTCCTTTTGCTTTGTTTTTATCATGTTTACATTAATTTCATAACTTGTATAACTTGTAGTTTAGCGCATTTAGAGAGTCATTTTGGACTCTTTGATGGCTAAGGGTTTTTGAGTCCTAGCACCATCAAAGGACTCACACCTCGGTAACATTGAGGTGACTATTTTTTTGATCCCACCATAAAGAATCCAAAATGACAACTTACTTCTCATGCATTGCATTTGGATGCTTGTGAATAAAATTCCCTATTTTTGCACAAGAAATAGTGTTTTATTCGGTTTGGGGAAGTTCATTCATAGGCAACCCGCGTTAATTTAAATTAGCTCTCCGAACAATCGAAACCATGCATCATACAACATAGTTTAGTTTGCATCATATGTATATACTCATCATATGTAAATATTTAACATGTAGTATGCATTTAGTGTAGAATTCATGCATTTTATTTAGCTGCATACATTTGCATAATTTTGGTCATCTTGTCCATACTAAGTGTGGGGATGGGAAGTTCTAACATTATAACATCTTTCAAAAATGAAAAAAATTTAAAAATTTAAAAAATCCAAAAACATGATCTTTTCTTTGTAGTGTAGAATTGTATATATTTGTTTGTTTGTTTGTCACTCTTATCATATTGGGATGACTATGCCACATTCGAGGCATGAAGGATATAGAAGACCGTATGGTATGATCTTTCCAAATCTCCTTCCTCCTTTTATATGTTAATGACAATGTGGCTACATTTTGTTGATGCGGTATTAACCTATGTGTTGTTAAGAGTTTGCATCTAGTTTATATGGAATTTTAGTTGATAGAAGCATATGCATTAGAATTGTATATATTTTAGTTACATCATGGCATGTAGTTGCATAGTAGAAAATTTTATAAAAATGCCTATTTGGGAAGCTTGACAAGTGTATATAAGGGCCTTGCAAATAATTTTTCTCCTTGAAACTTTGTTTGCTAGAATACTCTCAAGACACCCTAGGATGTGTCATACTAATATCCTTTGACCCATGGAGTAAATCCTAGTCAAGATTTCCTTGTGGTATGATAACTCCTTGGCTACCGTTTATTCCAAGGCGACCCTTGATGCCATGCAACCGTCCTTACGCTTCTATCATCATATTTTGTCATAGAATAAGCACAAAAATGTCAAATTGAGTTTGATCTATCAATGTCAAATGTTTGCAATTGCATCAAATGAAATGAGGAGCAAAAATAGACTCATATGCTTTTAATAGAAGTACCCTTGCTACAAATGGGGTTACTTTCAAAATGTTCAAAGAAATGCAAAAGTTGAAAATGCCAAACATCAAACAATGGCATGAAATGTTCTTAGTCGTCAAATGCTACAAAAATGGGGGGACAAATAAACCCAAAATCAAACTACTATCATGAAACTCATGTACTTTGAAACCCTTTTATCCATTGATGATCCTATTTTGTTATATGGTGGAGAGGGGACAACCCTTCTTCTTGTCTAGGCAAGAGGGAAAATTCCGCGATCCTACAGTGTTTTCTAACACTATAGGGACTTGGCTCTTGATAAAAGCTTTTAGCAATTGTGGACAAAGGTAGCCTAGTTTAACATAACTTGGAGGTGACTTGTTTGTATCCTCTTGAACTTAGTAACTAGGAGAAACAATATCTATGGTGGAGTGTGTACCCTTAAATTGCTTCCCATATAGATGATTTCCGCCACTTAGATGACGAAAGTGGCTATTCTTTTATAGATGCATCCTTTTACTTATTTTTATGTGCTTAATGTTTGGATGCATCGCCATTTTGGCAAGCCCTACCTTGCCTTACATAAAGACATCTTACCTCACATATGTATTTTTGTGAGTTGAAAGGGGAGGGGGGGGGGGGGGGGAGTGAGACCCGCTAATTGTCTCACGTTGGCTATGTTATAAATAAAGGTCGTAGTTTTAGTCACGTATTTACTCGGGACGAGTAAAGGTTCGGTTTGGGGATATTTGATGTGACTCGTATTTATGCACATTTAGTCCCTTAACTAGCCTCATTCTTATGCTTTCTTGCATGTATTAGGGCCGTTTCTTATCTTTAGCTTCCTATTTTGCATATTCTATGAGGTTTTGTGTCCTTGGTAGGAGAGGAATTCTAGCCTTGTGTATATAGAGCAAAACGGAGCTAAATGAATCGTATCTAACGACCAAGCAACAAAGAGGAGACCAATTCTAAAGGCCTAAGTCAATAAAACAAGTATTTGGGCAATGATAAAGGACCCCCATGGCTTCTTAATGATCCCCACGGATCTTGAGGCAGCCAAATGAAGAAGAAGCTAAGTTGACCTAGGAGTTGGGCGTCCCAAGCATGGTCCGAGCATCCCAAAGGGAGGGACGAGAGTCCCAAGAGTCTGCCCGAGCGTCCCAATGGCAGGAAGGGCATTTTTCTTGGCAACATGAGCGTCCAACAAAGGGAGGACGTGCGACTCCTAAAGGGACTTGCAAGTCGTTAATCTTCATTTTAGGGACTTAATCGTCATTTAAGCCCTTAATTACCCTAATACTTCTACTTAGTATAAATACTCCATTGTATTATAGGATTAATCAGCAAGTTTTATCAAATTTTACCAAGCTTTAATCAAATTTTATTAGGAGGTTATCTTAGATTAATACAATCCAATTACATAGTTCAATCTTAATATTTCCTTATTTATTCAAGTGTTCTTAGATTAATTAGCTGGGTAATTTAAAGACTATTTGGGTTTATTGCAGAATTGACAACTCTTCATCATTCATCAAGTTTTCTTCTATTATTCTGTGCTTTATATTTGATCATCTTAAGTTGGTATAATTTCTCTATTCTTTACTTAATCCTTGTTTATTGTTTACTCCTTCATCATGTTTAGAATTGTTGGTATGATTGACACCTTTATTAGCATGTTTTCCATGATCATGAGTGAGTAGTTCTTTAACTAGGGTTAATGGGGGATTAAGGGAGTTAATCATGGGGTAGATATTTAATTAATAAGTTCATATGAATGCTTGCTTGTTGTAGTTTCAACTTATGCACATGTTATGCTTGATGAAATGCTTGATTGACAACCTAGCATGAATCTCTTATCCATTCAAAAAGACTTGTAAGACATAAACTAACTCAAGGCTTGTTAGACCATGCATATAGTTGAATAGGAAGAATTAAGTCGACTTTTAAGTGTTGTAAACTCTTGACCGACTCAACTCCAAGACCCAAAACTTCCTAAGAATTGTAAGATATAAACTAACTCGATTCCACTACAACAATAAATTGCTTGCATCTATGAAACTTGTTTATGTGATCTCACAATGATTTCCTTATGAACCCATGACACCCTAGTGCTTTAATCAATTTTTTACAAACCCCATTTACTTTACTTTCATTTGTTTACATTTCCTTTGTTTAGTAGTTTAAATTGCAAACCTCAAACTCAACCCAAATTGTGACACCAAAGACATATCTTTCAACAATTGGTAAATCAATAAAATACATGTCCCTTGGGATCCATTATTTGCTTACCACTCTACTAAGAGTAGTTTGTTGAGATTATAAATAGTGTTTTATAGGATAATAGATGACGTTCCGACCCCTCCATTAGATATGATGCATTGTGTGTAATTAAGTTGAAGTAGGTGTGTGTAGTTGTTAAGTTACATAATGTGTGATGGAAATAGGATCTAAATGTGACGTGTTCTGAATAAGTTTAGACTTCAAACAATGTTTTTCGTATTGCAGGGACGATGGCATTTATCTGAAACAAATTCTGTTACTAGTTTAGGGTACTCGACCGAGTACATAGGGTACTCGACCGAGCACGTTTGCACTCGGTAGAGTACTCAGAAAATAGTAGCTCCTAAGTACTCGAGCGAGTAAATATGTGTACTTGACCGAGTATCGGCTACTCGACTAAGTAGATCCATATCTCGACCGAGTACGCCTATTTTTGCCGGTTCAGCGATAGAATTCTGGAACAATATAAAAACACAACCCTCATTATTTTGACTACTACTCTCTCTAATACACTTAAAATATCTCAAAGTTTTATCTCCCAACAAAAACCCTTGGTGGTTTTCCTATCTTACTCTTGGATTCATCATCTTATCCTTCTTTCATTGAATCAAGTTTCCAATATAAGGTAATGCATTTTTGAAGCTTTTTATTTTCAAATAATTGAAGGTGTAGGATTGCTCAAACCTGAAAGTTTTGGTCTTTAAATTCCAAGAATCACATTTTAGATGTAGTTAATTGGTAGTAATTGCTCCAAGTAATCGATTTGTGTATGAAAAGGATGATTTCTAAGCCCGAAATCCCTGATTTTATACCGAAAAGTTTCTAGAGTTTGCCCTAAATGTTTGATTTTCATCACTTTAATTCTTTGTAGGATGCTTATAGAAGTTCAATTGTTTCTAGTAATACTCTACAAAAATGATTACCTTGTGTATTTTGATAGAAAAATCCGTGTTAAACTTCGTCTTTAAAGAGAACAAATATGAAATCTTCATCTTGATATTGTGTGAATTTCGGAAAATTCTTGTTGAACTTATATTCTTGTACAATGCCGAAAGCTAGAGAACCCGCTAAGAAGCGTACCCGCGCCAATGCCGCGGTGGAGCAAGAACAAACGAGTGAGGAGCCGCTTGTTCCTCCGGTTGACCAATATCGTACGGTAATCTTTGCCGATTTTGACCAACGGGCTACTTTTGTCACTTTAATGGGACGTACCATGAGAGCAACCCATTGTGTGGAGCCGGGTATTTTGAAAGATTTGGGAATTGAGTCGGATATAACTCACATATTTGACATTTTGGGTTTTGAGGGGTTATATCACCTTCGCAAGAAGTCTTACCCTTTGCTTAATTTAGAGTTCTTGAGTTCGTTTAAGTATGATGTGGGTGGAAAGAACGTCTGTTTTCGTTTTAAGAACACCGACATTTCTTTGACCCTTGACCAATTTGCTGAGCATTTGGGGTTGGAACCTGAGAAGGAGTGGTACTTGAGTGATGTGGAGACGGAGAGCGGGGCTCCTAGCTACCTTTCTTACATTACAGGCCGACATGCCCCTACCTCCTAGTGCCATATTGATTAACGATGTTCAACACGTGTCTCTTTACATCTTCTTAAGGATGATGACATGTCTGCTTTACGGTCGGAGTGATGTGAGCAAGCTAAACACCCATGAGGTTATGCTTCTGATGTCCTACCTTAATCCCCTCCGAAGTGAGAGTTTTTACTATAGCGCTCCCGGTTTAGTGTGTGCTAGTATAGCACTTATGTCATATTCCAAGACCCGTTACCTTAGCTGTGGGGCTATAGTGACCCGGTTGGCCTAGAGATTGACCAACTTTGTAGCCCATGTCGAGTCGTCTTCTGCTATTTTTGAGACCGCCCCTACCATAGATGAGGATTACTTGTGACACACCAAGTGGTTGAGGAGGTTGGATGATAGACCCTTAGCTTGGAGGGCGAGGGGAACTAGATGGATGAGCTTGCCTAATGCACAGCACCTACCCGTGGTTGATCACTTGGGAGAGTTTGACTCGGAGAGTGGGGAGCTCGAGCCTCATCCAAAGTTCCATCTTATCCCTCCCAAGATTGTTGGGGGCTTGCCTGAGTCGATTATAGCTTCTACTCGGTAGAAGGCTGTCCCGACACCTCGTGAGACCCGTGGAGTGATGGTAACTGGAGAGGTGGCAACCTAGCCCCCTTACACTTCACAGAGCTTCTACCCGTACTAGTGACCGTCCTATCCTATGGTTCATGACCCTAAGATACAGGTTAGCAAGCTCGCCAAGAGGATATCCATCACTTTAGTGTTGAGGAACATGCACGAGGTGGCGCACCTGCAGAATGTAGATAACGACCTTGCTCAGCCCGTGTGGTGGAGAGGAGTAGGAGATGACACTGGGGTATTCGATAACTTTGGGGTGAACTGCACTACATGGAGGCACCCGACTACCTACGAGTATGGTTGCCTTGCAGGGCCGTGGAGAGCCAACTATGGTAGCCAACTGGATGAGGAGGGGAGATGGGTGGTGGTGACGATGTTGCTGCGGCATATCAGAGAGCTAGGACATCAGGCACGGGTGGTGGTGATGACATGGATGATGATGTGGGCATGGACCCTTCCGACTTGTGTTATTATTGCTTGTTTTTCTTTTCGCACTTGTTGCGGATTTGGTTTTACTTTTTTGAAATTGGATTTATTTTGGGCGTGTGTAATATGGCCATAAGGCCAAGACTTTACTCTTTCATACATTATGCTGTAGTTGGAACTTGATTTTTAATGTTGTTGGATGGTTGGACTTAATTATGTTGCAGGTGAATGCTGAGTTCTAGAAGTAATGATTGGTAGAAACGACATTCTGCCTTTGGAGTACTCGACCGAGTACTGGCTACTCGGCCGAGTACCCGGGTACTCGGCCTAGTTCTCTGGGGGATATTCGTGGTTTAATTTCGTGTTTCCATTATTTGGGTGTATAATTTTCGTTGAGTTGTGATTGACTTCTTCTTGGGCATTATGTGGGCCCAAGGCATGGATGATGTGTGTAGATACCTCATTTCTGCACCTCCTGCCAACCACCCAGTGATGATTGGGCTGCATGTTTGATACCCCGAACGATTTATGACAGTTTGTAAGTTCATCATCAAGTGATACCTCAAACACTTGAGTCAACCCCTTGGTCGTCATCTACGCACCGATACGGTCGTTTTGACAGTAATTAGAGTTCATTTGGAGTCCGGTTAAAAAACCGATTCATTTTCTAAAACTCGTTTAAATGCCGAGTCGGAATATTCCGGAATGTTCTAGAATTCTCTGGATATTTATTCCTAATTTAATTTATATTTTAAGTAAATATGTTCTGTATATTGTGTTTTATGGAATAAGGAAGTGTAGATCTACCGAAATTCCATAATAAAACGCGAAAATTTTTCATGCTGAAGAGGAAACCTCTTGGGAAATGACACAGCAGGTGTTGCGCCTCTTACAAGGATTGCAGCAGCTGCTGCGCCTCTTCTCCAACCCTCTTTTCGCACTTTTCTGAATATTTCCGGTATTTGTTTCCGTATCCGTGTCATTCCTAAACTCTTCCATATGTTTAGTATAAATAGAGACCTTCGGCCTCCATATTTGGCACGCGAGTGTTCCGCCCCTTCTCTCTCTTTGCATTCTAGACCACGCTATTGCCTTTCGACGCCTACGTGCTTGATCAATCGACCATGTAAGCTCAAATCATTTTGAGTCCCAGTCACGTTGCATAGACCGACCAATTTGACCAACTCCGCTTTTAATCAACCTAATCAATCTACTAAATCCTCTAACGAGGGCACTTTCCACGTATATTCGAGTCGAGCAAACACTAAAAAGATAACTTTAGTCAATCTCATTTTATCAAACATGTAAGTCTGAGGGTGTAAATCCCATTTTATTATTGTACTTTTATTTTGTATCAATTAATGTAGATCTACATCAAAAGCACGTTCGAAAACCGATTTAAAATCCGTTTTTTTAAAACTGTTTTTCCGAAACAGCTGAGGTCAGACGTCGAGAGTAAACGCAGCAGCAGCTGCGCCTCTTCGAAGGATCGTAGCTTTGCTGCGCCTCTTCCAGAGATTGCTTGCTGCTCCTGCCCTTCTTCTTCTTCCTCGACTTCCTGCAATTTTCTTCTTTTCTTATTCATTTCCTTTTCTTTCGTTTTTTCTTTGTTGCTTCAGTATATAAATCATATTTTAACAATTCCCTTTCAATCACAATGCTTAATTCGTCTTTAATCCCGAGTAATTCAATACTCGTGGGTTTTCGTTGTTTTAATTCAAATCGATTCTTCAGGGTTTCGACTTGTTCATGTCGAGGTTCTGGAATCCTAATTTGGTATATGAGTTTTCTTTCAAATCTTATTTGTCTAGTTTCGTCTTAATCTAACCTCAAGCTTCGTTCTTTTGTATTTCCGACACGAGTTAATCGTAATCATGTAAACCGCTGTAATTTCTCGTTTTAATTAATTTTATGACTTGCCCAGATGCATATATAATTGGTAAAAACACTTCAACAAGAGTTTAACATCGATAATTCATCCTAAATCTACCAACGAACAATAACAATGTTGTGGCTCTGACTTCACAGCCAGAACCCAACTCCAGAACAGACGCATAAAGTGCTACGCCTCTTCCAGAGGACGTAGCAGATGATGCGCCTGTTCTGGGTTGGTTTCTGTATTTGAACTCTTTCTCGCTTTGACGTAGCTTCTAATTACGATTTAAATCAACTATTATCCGTATTATCACCTCTAACCTGACATATTCTCATATTTTAATTCTAATTTCATTTTCCTTTTATTTTCTTCTTCGAAATACCGTCTTTGAGCGTGCTTTTGACGTAGATTAAATAAACTTTGTAAACTTTATAATTTTGATTCTTGTAATTCATTTATAGTAATTATTTTTATGTATGATTTAATTCTATGGCATTCACATGTAATTAATCTAACATCCACTTCGACCAAATTGTTTGCTAAAATACGTGTTAACCGACATTGTCTAATTTCACATGCTAGGATTAATCCATGTTTGTTGCATTTCATGTTACATCGACGACATATCAAATATGAATGATTTCCCTAATCATTAGTAGAGGCCGCTATCGAGGGGGCGGGATTAGGTGGTCGAATTAAAGAGCTTCCTAATATGTACCCTCACCCCTTACTTGAGATCTCTTCGAACATCCGTGTTCATTGGCATCACAAGAGTCATTCTAGACATGGAATGCTAAGGGTAGCGAGTTCTTACTGTTCATGTCATTACTTTGTGTCTTGACATGGCACGAGGTATTCGAACGGTTTCCAATTTTTCCACAATAAATTGGTGGCAACTCCACAAATGCTGGCTTATTCAACCTTTCACCAGTTTCAATGCCTCACCATTTGGTAACGGCCCATGACGTGCTTTGGTAAACCAAGGTTCCGTGGGAGAAGTGTCGCCGCCTTGAAACCAATGCGCGGGTGCGTGCGGTGCGGCTAGCCCATGTCCACAGTTTGGCGACTCCACTGGGGATGATACACTTATGTGTTACCCTGGGTGAAACTTGAACAAGGTTAGGGAATAGTTTATACGAGACAGTTCTCGATTCTCGTTACTCAACCTTCTTAGGTCATTTCATTTGGCCTTCCTAGGCTTAACCCAACCCATTCGACCAATCGTCCCGTCTAGACAGTCCAAATTCTTATCTGGGCCTAAAGATGGATAGCGATTGACCTCAACCATACCATAATGCTTCCTCATGTTTGTATCAAGAGCTTTCACTACTCGAGGAAATGGACTAGGAACCGACCTTACTTATTTTTGGCACGGACCTCTCCAAAGACCGGGGTTTGATTGCTTGGTATCGCAACCCGCCTTTTTAAAAAACAAAACCCTTTAAATGCACTCAACATACCGTTATAATGCCCATATGTATGTTTGTGTCATATACGTGATCACCATTTGTAAACAAAACCAAGACGAAATTTTGTAAAATAAAAACCATTTTAAAATGTTTTCGAAAATGGCCTAAAACAGCACAAAATAAGCCGAAACTCTGTCCAAATGTCGAGTCAAAATTCGGACCTCAAACCCATTTCAAAACTCACTTCGACACAGTGGCACACAACTACTTCACCAGTCGAGTCTCTTTTTGAGTAAGTGTGTGAAAATGGTCGATCGTGTTTTGATTTGTCGTCGATTTCTTATCCTCAATTCCAAAATGGTGGGAACTAGTCACGAAAGCGTTAATGGTCAACATGAATAACCTGGAAATGGTAATGATCAAATCCTAGCTGCAGTCCTTCGTCTCCAAGCAAGCTAAGACCAAGCTTATGCTCACCTTAACGGCATCGAAGGACGTATTATCGCGGTAGAAGCTAGACTTCCTTTCTTGTAGAGGATGCCATTCCCGACGTGGTCCTACACGATAATCTTGCACCCTTTGTTGGAAAACCAGAAGTCAATCTTCCACCAGGTCCTACGAAGCTAAAAAGCGACTCCAATATTTGGAGGAACAACTAATGTACCTTAAGGGAGATGATATCTATAGGGAAAACAGTCGCAAATATGAGGCAGTAAACGCTCAACGACCAACTAACTTCAACATGACTGACATCCCGAAGTTTAAGGGGTATGAAAACCCTTTGAACCATATTCGTGCGTTCAAAGATTATATGTCTATCAAAGGCATTAAGCCAGAGATGTTCCTAAGGATATTTCCTTTATCTCTCGATACTATCCCTAAGCAATGGTTCTAATCCTTGGATCACAAGAAAATTGCTACTTGGGATGATGCTGCAATTGAGTTCACCAAACAGTATGCAGATAATGCTGAAATTCAAGTCAATATGCACACTCTAGAGGTTCTTACCCAAAAAGAGAAAGAAGGATTCACCGACTTCCTAAGTAGGTGGAGAAACACTAGCACACAACTCGTCGAACGCCCAGACGAAGCTACTCTTGTTGAAAAGTTTGTGGATAATTTAAGGCCAATCTACGCGAACCATCTGAGGTACCAAAACATAATGTCTTTCAAAGACTTAACAGTGCTAGGAACAATAATTGAAGACGACATCCATAAAGGACTCTTGTCCAAAACGGTAGGTCGCGGATATCAAGGCACAACCTTGTCGAATCATCTACTAAGAGGAATAACCCGCAGAGGAAGTTCACCAATGTTGGTGACTCGTACTCCAATGCTCTAAAAAGATTAATGAAACAAGGTAAACTCCAACCCATAGGACCTACACCCCAGAGAGGAAGTCTAAGTTCTGGGATGAGAATGCCTTCTGCGAGTACCATAGAGCCAAAGGGCATGATACAGAGAATTGCTTCAAATTGAAATATATTATTCCGGATATAATTGAAAATGGGCGCCTGCCTATACCTCTTGCAAGCAAACCTAACAATACTCAGAATCCTCTTCGAATTATGATGATCACTGATGAGGAATTCACCTTAGATTGCTCACATCTTATCTTTCCAATCGAGGAGATATCAATGGAGTTTGGCAAATAACGCTGAAGATGTCTACCTCAGGGATCTTCCTTTGATCAAAAGTGCAGAAAGTCCTAAGGATGAGATCATTACCATGATACTTCAGGACGACCATTTCAACCCTACAGCACTGATCACTGAAGCCAGCTCAAATCAGCAGAAAGAATGGAGAAAGTCGATCAAATGGATCAATTATCAAGGAAGGCTCTTCAAGCTCACAACTGAAGAAGGAGAGATGTTCAAAGGAGAACCCGAAGTCGATGAATTCGAGTTAGAGTCGGAATCAGAGTCGGAGTCGGAGCCTAAGTCTAAAGAAGTCGCTAGAGAGTATCCTCTTGTCGTCAATCCCCACCCCTCTGTTTCGCCTAGCATAGCATCGCCTAGTAACCATAGCATGGGGAATATCCCAGCAACTGTCCTTTTACCGCCACTGACTACTGCACAGATGGCCTCTTTGTTTCAGCAGTTTTCAAACTTTAATATTAATAAATCTGATTCTGCTTACTCCTTTTGTTATTCTGAATGCAATTCTATTTACGATGATAATGAGGATGATCCAGACCCAGAATCAATCGAATTACCTCCCTATATAATTAAAGAAATACTAGAAGAGGGGGAGGGGGCACCAGTTATAGAAAACACCGAACCTATCAACGTAGGAATGAAATTCGAACCCCAAGAACTTAGGATAGGGACGACCCTAGACCCAACTGAAAGGGCCAATTTCATCGACATCCTACACAAATTCAAGGACGTCTTCGCTTGGTCCTACAAAGACATGCCAGGGATTGACAGGGATATTGCAGAACATTGCATTCCAATCAAGCCAGGTTTCAAGCCTGTAAAGCAGAAACTTCGTCGAATAAGGACAGTGTGGGCTCTTAAGATCAAAGAAAAAGTCGATAAGCAATTCAAGGCCGGATTCATCAAAGTTTCCCAGTATTCAGACTGGGTGGCGAATATAGTCTCCATACCCAAAAAGGACGGGCGAATACGGGTTTGTGTTGATTTCAGAGACTTGAACAAAGCGAGTCCCAAAGACGAATTCCCTCTACCACACATTGATATATTGGTAGATGATACAGTAGATCACACGTTTTTATCCTTTATGGACGGGTATGCAAGGCATAACCAAATCAACATGGCCAGAGAAGATATACCCAAGACAGCCTTCGTAACTAAGTGGGGCACATACTGTTATATTGTTATGCCATTTGGGCTAATCAATGCTGGGGCTACATACCAACATACTGCTACTACTTTGATATATAACATGATGCACAAAGAGGTGGAGGTGTACGTGGATGATATGAATGTCAAATCTATGGATAAAAAAGGGCATACCGATAACCCTCGCAAATTCTTCCTCAGATTGCGCAAATACAACATGAGGCTCAATCCTCAGAAATGTACATTCGGAGTAATGTCAGGCAAGCTTCTGGGATACATTGTCAGCCAGAGGGGGATAAAAATTGATCCATCCAAGATCAAGGCCTTAATCGAGATACCACAACCCCAAACAGAAAAAGAGGTTAGAGTATTTCTGGATAAAGTACAGTACATAAGTCGATTCATATTGAAACTCACTATGATCTGCGAAGCTATCTTCAAAAAGCTCAAGAAAACGGACCATACCATATGAGATGATGACTGTTAGAAAGAATTTGCCAGGATAAAGGAGATATTGGCCAAGCCACCAGTGCTAATGCCTCCCCAACAAGATCAACCTCTTGGTTTATATCTCATAGTAACCGAAACAGCCATGGGGGCTATGCTCGCATAGACCATTGGAAAAGAAGAGAGAGCTATCTACTATCTTAGTAAGAAGTTCTTGGAGTACGAGAGTAAGTATACACCTCTCAATAAGACATGCCTCGCTCTTGTGTGGGTAATAAAGAAGCTATGCCATTACATGCTTAGCTACTCTGTCAAGGTGTATTCTAAAATGGATGCCGTTAAATGCCTCTTCGAGAAACCCGTTCTCAATGGACGATTGGCATGAGGGACCTTAATGCTCTCGGAGTTCGATCTCAAATACGTATCTTTGAAAGTCATAAAGGGACGTGTTGTAGCTTAATTCTTCGCAGATAATCCTATCAACAATACGCAAGAAATAGACATATGGTCGTTTCTAGATGAGGATATTCCACAAACCAGTATGGATTCCTGAGATCTTTACTTTGATGGGGCATCCAATCTGAGAGGATTTGAAATAGGAGTGCTGCTCATTTCTCTTGAAGGCGAGCATACACCACTTTTTGTCAAACTCGACTTCGAGGTGACAAATAATGCAGGAGAGTATGAAGCTTGCCTCATTGGTCTACAAGCAGCAGTGAGTTTAGGCATCAAGCATATTCGAGTTCACGGTGACTCATCCTTAATCATTAACCAAATCATCGGATCCTGGAAAATCCGAAGTAAAAGTCTGGCACCCTATCAGGCTAGGATAGATCCGATTGCTTAATTCTTCGATTAGGTTACTTATTTACACCTTCCTCACGAGGAAAATCAGTTTGCGGACGCTCTTGCAAAACTCGCATCCTTGATTAATATGCTAGATAACATGGTTGAAATGCCCTTGTGCATCGAACGACAATCAGAGCCAGCCTATGTACACTTCCTAACAGATGAAGAGGAAAACCCAGAGGAACCTTGGTTCCAGGCCATTCTCAATTTCAAGCTCAATGGTACATACCCACAAGATATGGATACAAGGGGACAACGCGCCATACGCCTACTTGCCTCTCAATACATCCTCATGTAGGGAGAGTTGTACAAAAGAACACCACTTGGTGTCCTCTTGCGTTGCCTTGATAATTCACAGGCACATAAAGTAATAGAGGAAGTTCACGATGGAGAATGTGGTCCTCACATGAGTGGACCTATGATGGCAAAGAAGATTACGCGTCTAGGGTATTACTGGACGACAATGTAGTCAGATTACATCAAATACGTCAGGCATTGTCATAACTGCTAGATCTTCGGGAATGTGCAACATGTTCCTCCCTCAATGCTATATACCATGACATCTCCTTGGCCATTTTCTGCTTGGGGAATAGACATCATCGGGACAATCACTCCAGTTGGGACAGGATGCCATTGTTTTATCTTAGTAGCTATCGACTATTTTACTAAATGGGTCGAGGCAACATCTTACACTAGCCTTACAGCTAAACATGTGGCAAAGTTCATACAAACCAATCTCATCTATCGATATGGTTGCCCACATGTGATTATCAGCGACAATGGATCACATTTCCTAGGCCGAAGCTGCATAATTGCTAGCCAAATATAAAATCAAGCATCACCATTCCTTGCCATATAGACCTCAAACTAATGGCACGGTAGAGGCATCTAACAAAAAATGTCGTCACAATCCTCAAAAAAATGATCGACAATTATCGCAATTGGCCTAGCAAAATACCCTTTGCGTTGTGGGGATATCGCACGTCAGTCAGGATGCCCATTGGGGCTACTCCCTTCTATTTGACTTACGGCATGGAAGCTATACAACCAGTAGAGCTAGAGCTCCCATCTCTACGCATTCTACTCGAAAGTCAAATTCCAGAGGCTGGATGGAATAGAGATATGTATGATGAAATCGTCCTCTTGGACGAACGAAGGCTACGCGCATTACATAATATGCAGACATATCAGGCACATATCAAACGAGCCTTTAAAAAACGGGTCAAGCCCAGAAATATCAAGGAAGGGGATTTAGTACTCAAGTCAGTCAGAGCTCTCTCACCCGTCGATCCACGAGGAAAATTTAAACCAAATTGGGCGGGACCGTTTTTGGTCAAGTCCATACTTTCAGGGGGTGCGGTTAAGATCACAAACCTAGACGGGAATGAGATCTCTAATCCAACTAACCTAGACCAATTGAAATGGTAGTACCATTAGAAATAGGACACAACGCGCCTCGCGTAACCCTCGTGCGACACGAGATAAAAACGGCCCCCGGCCCGCTAAAAAGCTTATGACATTTAGCTTTTGCGTTTTGACATGTTTGACATCCTAATATCATCAAATTTAATTGCATTTCGTTAGGAGTAAGTAAAGGACACCGTTATTTTCTAAGTTCATTACAAGATCTTGCTTCGAACATTTATTCTTTTACATTTTTTTGAACTACGTACAGGGTTTGATTTCAATCTTTCTAATGAATACGTAGGTAATCTTTCACCGGATATAACCCGTCCTTTCAAGATGTAAATAGAAGGACATTTTCATGTTGCATTTCAAATTCGACAAGAATAAATAAAGAAATTTATGACAGTTTCTTAATTAATAAATCATTTATTCATTATAATAGTAATACGCCAAATACATATAATTTTAAAATGCTGAAAATTAAATGCTAGGCTAGGATTCTAAAAACCCCGCCGTTTATTACAACTCAAAATAATAATAAATAATACTATTTAAAAACGACTAAGGCTACTCTTCCATTTTCCCCTTGCCTTTGTGACCCTTGTCAAATTTCTTGTCTCGACCACGAGCGGGACGCTCTTGTGTTATTTCCGATCTAATCACCAATGGTCGTTCTCGCGGTCTAGCATTTCCATTTCGATCCACCACCATCTTCTCGTCTGGAGCATTCTTTGGTTTCTTCGACGGACGGACAACCCAATATCCGGCCTCTTCTTCCTCCTCAGTTAAGTACTTTTGGTTCTCCTTCGTCACTTCACAAATCTTAGAGTCTACGGGCTCGTGCTTCTTTAGTTTTTCACGCTCCTCGGGGGTGCTAGCTTTCCTCCACTTGCAGATATGAGTCAGATACCCATAACGAGCCAACAGGAACCGGTATGAACCACATGTTCCTTTGGGCCCAATGAATAGCCCACTCTCGACAAGACTCTGAAGTATGCGCCAAGGCAGTTTCAGGAATAGTGTCTAGCTTCGTAATTTTATGTTTTACGCCCACTTGTCTTATCAATCTCTCCGGAAAGGTATGGACCATGAATTCTAATCCAGGAACGCGAATTGACCGTGTCGGATCCAAGGATGATACTCAGTCTGTGACCTAAGATGCCACCATGGCACTATTAACCTGATTAAGGGCCCACCTTCATCTTCAGTTTATTTTCCCAATAATCGCATACTCGAGTGAAGTCCACCATATATAGCCTCGTTCTCATCGCAATCGATCGGGAGCGATATCCTATTACATCAAATGGGGGCTCGATCAACCGCAGTCTCTCCATCAGCCAGATCTGTAACGAAAAGGGAACGGGAGTCAGTATCAGAAACCGGCCGAAAAAAAACGAAAAAAAAAGAGAAAAAAAAGAAGACGGCCGAATAAGTCAAGCAAACCGCTTCTTACCTGTAAGATAATAGGACTCCCAAGATAAGGATGCTCGCGGTTCGCCTTCCTATTGTCCAATCCTAGAATGGTCTTTCCTAAAAATAAGCATGCGGGGCTCCTACGCAGTTTCATTTGCTCCACTATGCCTAGAAATCGAGGGTCACCCCTCATCTCTTGGTCCACATGCCCTCGTAGGACATAGCATTGAAGAAGGCAAAATCCATAAGCTCAACGCCTCCCCACATAAGAAATAGTAGGGTCCTCCCTGTTTATGAATTGATCAACAAATTCGAACATACGGACATCTTTTGAGGTCACAAGACGGTCAATCCAAGAAAGTCCCTGAATTTATTTTTATAGCCTTTAGAGCTAAGAGGTATAGCCGAAACTCTTTATGTATCCCATCCTCCAACCCGCAGCAATTTCTTCAGGAAAGGGACAAATTTCGCCTCCCGGAAAGGCAAATACATGAAAATTTAGATCCCAATATTCAAGACAAGCATCCAAAAAGGAGTTAATTACCTTCACTAGATTCAAACTTATGATGGATCCTAAATTGAGAGCACCCATGTCGTGTTTCTCGACATTTGTAAATTCATTCGTCCACTCCTTAATGAGATTTTCAAAGGCATCCATTTTCTTTGGAAATTTTGAGAAAGATATAGGAGGTTTTATGTAATAGACGAAGCCAAGGAAGAAAGAATTGTGAGAATAGAAGCTCAACCGAGGTCTCTATTTATACTATTCGTTGTTTCCTAATTTCAGCTGAGGACGGACAAGCTGGAGAAAAGACGCAGGCTCGTTTCTCCGTTTGACGGTCGTGGATCTTTCCTAATTCTATTTTGGTAAAAATTTCCTATTCCTATGGGATTTTATTTCGGTGATTACAATTACCAAATTCATGTTTCCTAATCTTTATAGGTTCGCTTTTCGAGGCAGAATTGACATTTTCGCCAAATACGCACACTTACTCGTTTTTTTTAGGAGAATCATTTCACTTCCTCTTTTCAAAATGTTTATGATAAACTTAGACATTTCTTTTAAATTCCTTTTTTAGGGGGTAGCCGCCCTACCGTCCGGTCGTGTCATTTCGTCCATTTTCGGGCACTTTGTTTTTCATTTTTTCGCGCTAATTTAGTCCATTCTTAAAATTCGTTCTATTATATGCTTTTGCTATGTGATTTTCTACGTGAATTTCGGCAGCATGACAGCGCAAACCGTCACATACCAAACCTTTTTTTTTCAAAGCTAACCTGCAGATACAGCAAACACCTAGCAGCAAAGTCACACATGCCATTATATATACAAATGCAAAAAAAAAAAAAATATGCAACAAAGTACAGGCTCCTGCCCAAAATGACATTAAAAAATGTACAAATGTACAACAGACAGTCAGCAAACTAGCCCTGCCGTCCTCTCAGCTCAACCGCTATCTCCTCAAGGGCAGCGATCTCAGCATCTCTAGCCTCAAGCTCTCTCAGCAAGCGGGCCGTCTCCTCCTGGGACTGCGCCAGCTCACGCTCCAAGCCACGCTCCCTCTACACAGAAGAAAATGAAGTGATGTGATACTTTACTTTACTCCGCTTCACAAGTTTGGAAGGTAATAAAAATAAAAATGGGTACAAAAGGTTCATACCTGCCATCCCGAGCCACCTCTGAGGGCCTCAATGGCTGTAGCTCGCAGCCGGTCGGCCATACTCCACAGCGCCACGTGCCGGACGGTGCCACCTTCATCCAAAAAAAGAAAAGGTTCAAGCAAATGCATTCCTATGTAATAAAGTATAAAACAATAAAGACAGCCAAAGTTGGGGGCTTACCCTCCTTACAATGTGCTGCCACTCGTCTAAGCGTGTGTCAGTCACCGCCTCACTGAAGTCCCGGATCTCCGAGATCACCATCATGTCCGCCGAGTGAGTGTACTCCAGCGTCTCTGAAAAGCTGGGAGCTCGACGCCCGCCACATCGATCTCCTGCAAAACTCAAGTGATTCATTATTTTGGTGATCATTCATCATTTATCAGATTTATCAAAGACAAGTAGACAGTAAATATGCTTACCACGATCGGCCAGTACGCTAACCTCCGGCGAACGAACTCAGCGTACTCCTCACCAGGAACAGGAGAGTGTCACCACTCGCGCCAGCCAGGTCCGCTATCCTCTCAGCCTCCGAAGGCTCCCTAAACATCGTCCGTGGAGGATCGATGGGAACCGTAAAAGCATCACAAGAGCACTACCGAGCCAAACGCTCGCCCAAGTACCACACAGGCCCCATAGACGTTGTTAACAACAACCGAATCGAACTCCGAGGACGAAGAACCTCAGCCACGAAAGCCCCAGAGTAGCTCTCTCAAGGCCGGGGCACCCACTTAAGCAAGAAAACGATGGGTGATTCCTATGATCGTCTCTAAGTGAAGAAAAATAAAATGAAGATCAAGGACACATACGCTGTCTAGGTTCAGGGCATTCACGCCCCTCCGACAAACGTTGTAAGAAGACCGCTGGCTCTTCCGACGACACACGATCCAGTCCACTCACGACGGGGTACGCCCTCCATACATCTGTCGCCCTCGTGGGCGCGAAGCTAGGAAAGTAAGAGTACACCCACGCCTGTAGGCAAAGTAATAACGATTATAAGTCATTCTCTATAAAATGATCTTTCATACTTATAAAAAAAACAATAATATGATCTTTCATTCTTGCAAGAAAGGTTCATACCTCCAAGAGAAGTCCAGGACCAACAGTGGCAGGAGAAGTCCCCTTCTCCATCAACTCTGGACGTATCATGGCCCTTATGTAGCGTGTGGGATCGAAAAGCTAGGAGTAACCCAGTCCCAACGACCTAGGCTACTCAAGTCAGCAAGAAACGGAAGAAGCTTCGTCGATAGCCTCTCCCTCTTGCCCTCGACGTAAATCGAAGACAAGAACCACCACAGCCACAGACGAGCTCTCTGCTCAGCAGTATAAGGTGGTGGAGGCACCATGCGTCCATCCTTCCTCACTCTCGTTGGGACCCTGGCCCCGAAGTAGTCCTTAATGTAGGTACTCCGCACCAAACCAGGTACCTGGGCCGCACTCGTAGCCAGGTTCCAGTCGATTAGACCTCTCGCCTCAGCCGAGTCTACTCTCATGGCCGTCACCGGCCACACCACCGGCTCCTCTCCACGGCAGACCTTAGATCATGTTGTAGTCCTCCAAGGTGACCTCGATCTCTCCAAAAGGCATATGGATATTCGAGGTCGTGTCCCAAAACCGATCAAGAAATGCTCAAATCAGGCTGAGATTAGCCCAAATCTTCCTCTCCTTGATCTCCCTCCAGCCTCGCACCAAGGCACCGAAAGCTTCCTGCTCGATAATAGCCTTTTCCTCCACCGACAGCTTCCCGAAGGCGTCTATCATCGTCGTGTAACCAGAAAAGGACCTCATGTTCCCAGCCTCCTATGTCAATTTAAAAGGAATGTTTTCTTAAGCATAGGAAAGCGCAAATAAACAAACAAGGAATATGTAAGAAGTAAATAAGTGAATAAAGGAATGACGAGTTGAAGGCTTACCATACTCCTCGCCGTCTTATACGACAAGTGTCTCTCTGCCGCCCAAATGAGATGTCGCCCATCCCATATCTGGCCCATTCAGGCGCTCCTGCGAGCTGATGGGCGCCTCGTCCGACATTCGCCCTCCGTGGGACCTCCTCATCCATATCCTCCTTCATCTCCTGGACGGTACAAGGCTCAACGTCAGTGTCATGAGGTCTCTCCCCGATGTAGAAGGAATATCCTCTGTAAATCAAAGCAAATAAAGCAATGTTAAGCATATTTCCAAGCACTTTCATGCGTTTTCAAGCGTTAAAGCTAGCATTTCTAGCCATCTTTGGCCAGGTTTTCTAAACCCGATCACTCATGTGGTAGTTTAAGTCAACAAAAGTCTAAGTTCGAGCCTGGTTGCGGGTTTGAGTCGGAAATTATTTCGCTACAATAACAATTATGCCATAAAAAAGTGTCCCGGAGGAGCTGTCACAAATTGAAAATCCGGCATGAAAGCAAGTTTACCCATTACTCAAGGGTTCCTAAACATCAAGTTTCATAAAAAAAAAAGGGCTAGCATAGAGCCATTTTCGAAGGGTTTTACGGTTTAATAGAGAGACCGTCACATTTCGCCTCAAATCCTTAATACTTGACGAAAATTCTAAAAGGATGCATGGTTGTGTTCCTAACATGGCCAATTACTCATTTCTAATGTCAATTTCATGAGGCAAATACATGTGAGACAAAAGCCCAATATTTTTGACATAAATGGGTGTATAAACCCTAATTTTCGACCCAAAAATCAAGCTCAAATGCAAATTAAAGCAAGTACAAGACACATACCTCGATTAGTCATCGTCTATGGCAAATTTTGATGAAGTTTTGACGGATATTTGTTTGAATTTGGATGTGTTTTGGGAAGAAAGCGAAATGTTTGTGTTTTGAAATAAAAACAAGACACGACTTAAGTTGGGTTTTCACCCGGACAGGGACGAGCTCAGGAAAGGACACAACACTTTTGCGCCTCTTCCAAAGGTCGCACCTTTTGCTGCGCCTTTTCCTCAACAGGTTTCCTCAAAATTCGTTGAAGTTCGTTATAAATTCGTATTTGGGGGCCCAGGCTTCATGCGCCTCTTCCCCAACATATGGCTCCTTTTTAGGCGTTCTGTTCGTCCGGATCAGCATTTTCTTCAACAGACTACAGACAACCACGACTTTTTGTTCCCCAAGAGAATCCGTAATCACTAAATACAGTTCATGGGCTTCTTCTCTTTATCGGAATTTCGGTTGTGACTACCGAGCGGATTTTATTTCCTCGGCGATGCTAAGGACGCGTCGTTGATTTTTCTCCTCAACATTGCTGAGGACGCGAAGTTGTCAATCTGACACCTTTATTTTCTCCTCAGTGGTGCCAAGGGCACGTCATTGTCGATCAGATACCTTTCTCCTCAATGGTGCCAAGGGCACGCCGTTGTCGATCGGATACCTTTTTTCTCCTCAGCGGTGCCAAGGGCGCGCCGTTATCGATCAGATACCTTTATTTTCTCCTCAGTGGTGCCAAGGACGCGTCATTGTCGATCAGATACCTTTTCTCCTCAATGGTATCAAGGACACGCCGTTGTCGATCGGATACCTTTTTTCTCTTCAGCGGTGCCAAGGGCGCATCGTTGTCAATCACATATCTTTATTTTCTCCTCAGCGGTGCTAAGGACGCGCCGTTGTCGATCAGATACCTTTATGATTCTTCCACACGATGCCAAGGGCGCGCCATTGACGTCTCAAGTATGGTTTCTTCATATGGGTGGCGAGCTTCCTTACGTAGTCTAATGGAATTTAAACGACCTTTCCCGATAGTCGATGAACTCTAAAATGTTCCCGACGACAGGTCCTTAGCTCAGACCCCTTGAGCCGCTTTGCGTCGCCATAGTCGTCAGGTTGTAATCTTCGATTGACCTGATGGCTATACTTTGACTTTTGCCTTGTCCAAGCCTCAGTCAAAGTGATGGCTATGTAGATACCTCATTTCTACACCTCCCACCAACCACCGAGTGATGATTAGGCCGCATGTTTGATATACGGAGCGATTTATGACAGTTCTTAAGTTCATCGTCATGTGATAGCTCAAACACCTGTGTCAACCTCATGGTCGTCATCTACGCGCCGATACGGTCGTTATGACAGTAATTAGAGTTTGTTTGGAGTCCGGGTCAAAAACCGCTTGATTTTCAAAAAACCGTTTAAATGCCGAGTCGGAATATTTCGGAGTGTTCTAGAATTCTCTAGATATTTATTACTAATTAAATTTAATATCTTAAGGAAATATCTTCCGCATATTGTGTTTTACGGAATAAGGAAGTGCATATCTACCGAAATTCCATAAAAAACGCGGAAATCTTTCTTGCTGAGGAGGAAACCTATGGGGAAATGACGCAGCAGGTGTTGCGCCTCTTCCAAAGGTCGCAGTGGCTATTGCGCCTCTTCCCCAGCCCTCTTTTCACGCTTTCCAGAATATTTCCGTGATTTGTTTCCGTATCCGAGTCATTCCTAAACTCCTTTATAGGTTTAGTATAAATAGAGGCCTTCGGCCTCTTTGCATTCTAGACTACGCAATTGCTTTCGACGCCTACGTGCTTGATCAATCGACCACGTAAGCTCAGATCATTCTGATTCCCAGTCATGTTGTATAGACCGACCAATTTGACCAACTCTACTTTAATCAACCTAATCAATTAATCTAAATCCTTTAACAAGGGTACTTTCCACGCATATTCGAGTCGAGCAATCACTAAAACGATAACTTTAGTCAATCTCGTTTCGTTAAACATGTAAGTCCGAGGTTGTAAGTCCCATTTATTTATTGTACTTTTTATTTTGTATCATCTAATGTAAATTTGTGGCGACTCCACAAATGCAGGCTTATTCAACATTTCACTGGTTTCAATGCCTCACAAATCAGTAACGGCCCATGACGTGCTTTGGCAAACCAAGGTTCCGTGGGAGAAGTGCCGCCGCATCGAAATCAACGCGTAAGTGCGCGTGGCGCGGGTAGCCCATGTCCACAGTTTGGTGACTCTGCTAGGGATTATACACTTACGTGTTACCCAGGGTGAAACTTGAACAAAGTTAGGGAATAGTTTATTCGAGATAGTTGTCAATTTTCATTACTCGACCAGCTTTAAAACATACGCAGGAAGTGTTGCGCCTCTTCCAGAGGTCGCTGCAGATGTTGCGCCTGTTCTGGGTTGGTCTATGTCCCTGAACTCTTTCTTGCTTTGACGTAGATTCTAATTACGGTTTAAATCGACTACTACTCGTATTATCATATCTAATCTGACGTATTTTCATACTTTGATTTCTAATTTATTTACTTCTTCGAAATCCCGTCTTTGAGAGTGCCTTTGACGTAAATCAAATAACCCTTGTAATTATTGTAATTTTGATTACTGTAATTTTATTTATTTTGATTTGTAATGTATGATTTATTTATTTGGCTTTCACATGTAATTAATCTAACATCTACTTCGGCCCCTAATTGTTTGTTAAATCACGTGTTCATCGACTTAGTCTAATCTCGCATACTAGGATTAATCTATGTTTGTTGCATTGCATGCATTACATCGACGACATATCAAATTTGAACGATTTCCCTAATCATTAGTAGAGGCCGCTATCGAGGCGGGCGGGATTAGGTGTTCGAATAAAAGAGCTTCCTAATACGTACCCTCACCCCTTACTCAGTTATCTCTGGACATTCGTGTCCATTGGCATCTCGAGAGTCATTCTAGACATGAAATGCTAAGGGTTACGAGTTCTTAGTGTTCATGTTATTACTTTGTGTCTTGACATGGCATGAGGTATTCGAACGGTTTCCAATTTTTTCCACAATAAATTGGTGGCGACTCCACAAATGCAGGCTTATTCAAAATTTCACCGGTTTCAATGCCTCACAAATCAGTAACGGCCCATGACGTGCTTTGGCAAACCAAGGTTCCGTGGGAGAAGTGCCGCCGCCTCGAAATCAACGCGTAAGTGCGCGTGGCGCGGGTGGCCCATGTCCACAGTTTAGTGACTCTGCTAGGGATGATACACTTATGTGTCACCCAGGGTGAAAGTTGAACAAAGTTAGGGAATAGTTTATACGAGACAGTTGTCAATTTTCATTACTCGACCTTCTTAGGTCGTTTCATTCGGTCTTCCTAGGCCCTAAACCAACCTATTCGACCAATTGTCCCGTCCGGACGGTCCAAATTCCTATCTCGGCCTAAAGATGGATAGCGATTAAAGTCAACCATACTGCGGAGCATACTCATGTTTGTATTGAGAGCTTTCACTACTCGAGGAAATGGACTAGGAACCGACCTTACTCATGTTTGGCACGGATCTCTCCACAGACCAGGATTTGATTGCTTGGTATGGCAACCCACCTTAGTAAGCCAAAACCCTTTAAATGCACTCAGCATACCGTTATAATTCCCATATGCATGTCTGTATCATATACGTGATCACCATTTGTAAACAAAACCATGACGAAATTTTGTAAAATAAAATCCATTTCAAAATGTAAACATTTTCAAAAATGGCCTAAAATAGCCTAAAATAAGCCGAAACTTTGTCCAAATGTCAAGTCAAACTTCGGGCCTCAAACCCATTTCAAAACACACTTCGAGTCATCACTCCTACAACTACACTACAATTGTCTAGGATAAACATTTCAAAATTTGTCATTTTCAAATCCCACTTGACACAGTGGCACACACCCACTTTACGAGTCGAGTCCTCTTTGAGTAAGTGTGCGAAAATGATCGATCGTATTTTGATTCGTCATCGATTTCTTATCCTCAGTCCAAAATGGTGCGAACTAGCCAAGGAAACGTTAATGGTCAACCCGAACAGCCTGAAGTAATTATCAAATCCTAGTTGCACTTCTTCGTCTCTAGGCAAGCCAGGACCAAGCTTATGCTCGCCTTAATGTTATCGAAGGCCGTGTTGTCGCTGTAGAAACTAGGCTTCCTCCTGTAAAGGATCCTATTCCTAACGCGATCATGCGCGATGGTCCTTCACCCTTTGAACAACCAGAAGTCAATCTTCCACCAGGTCCTACTGAAGCTGAAAAGCGACTCGAGCATTTGGAGGAGGAACTAATGTATCTCAAGGGAGATGATATCTATAGGGAAAACAGTTGCAAATATGAGGTAGTAAGTGCTCAACTGCCAACTAACTTCAACATGACTGACATCCCGAAGTTTAAGGGGCATGAAAACCCTTTGAACAATATTCGTGCATTCAAAAATTATATGTCCATCAAAGGCATTAAGACAGAGATGTTCTTAAGGATCTTTCCTTCATCTCTTGATAATATTCCTAAGCAATGGTTCTACTCCTTGGATCATAAGAAAATTTCTACCTGGGACAATGCTGCAACTGAGTACACCAAACAGTACGCAGATAATGCTGAAATTCCAGCCAATATGCGCACTCTAGAGGTTCTTATCTAAAATGAGAAAGAAGGTTTTACCGACTTCCTAAGTAGGTGGAGAAAGACTAGCAGGCAACTCGTCAAACGTCCAGACGAAGCTACTCTTGTTTAAAAGTTCGTGGACAATTTAAGGCCAATCTATGCGAACCATCTAAGGTACCAAAACATAAAGTCTTTCAAAGACTTAACTGTGTTAGGAACAAGAATTGAAGGCAATATCCGTAAAGTACTCTTGTCCAAAATGATAGGTCGCAGGTATCAAGGCACAATGAGTCGTTCTTATGGCTCCAGTAGCAAGACCGACGAGGTCAACCTTGCCGAATCGTCTACTAAAAAGAATAACCCACAGAGGAAGTTGACCAACGTTGGGGACTCATACTCCAATGCTCTAAAAAGATTGATGAAACAAGGGAAACCCCAACCCATAGGACCTACACCTGACCCAGAAAAGAAGTCTAGGTTCTGGGATGAGAATGCCTACTGCGAGTACCATAGAGGCAGAGGGCATGATACAAAAAATTGTTTCAAATTGAAGCATGCCATTCAGGATATGATTGAAGACGGGCGCTTGCCTATACCTCCTGCAAGCAACCTAGCAACACTCAGAATCCTCTTCGAATTCTGATGATCACATATGAGGAATCCACCTTGGATTGTTCACACCTCATTTTTCTAGCTGAAGATGAGGTCAATGTACTAGAAAATGTGGAGAGTTATTCCACCATCTCCCCTACTATCGCTGATTTTATCGCATGGGCAAAGGGTGTAAGTAGACAAGTTTCAAAGCTAGAAGCTACATTGGCATCCCTACGCAATCCAAGCACTATACCTAGGGGAGACATGCCAGTGGTTCCAATCTTATCTCAAGGATCCACAATGCAAGAAGTGATCGCACTGACGACAATCTAGTTGAGCAAATAATTAGCCTAGAGGCTAAAATCATAAGCTTGAGAGAGCTCAGTATCGTCAATGGAATATGGGCAGATGACGATGAAGATCTTTACCTCAAAGAACATCCTCTAGTCAAGGCTAGTGAAGATAAAGATGTAGGTCACCTTACTCGCTCGAGACGTCCATACCAAAATATCACTCAAGGACAAACGAATGGTCCAGTTGCTAATGGTCCAACTACTAACACCAATGTCGTCACGCCAAATGATGGCGAAGATACATCTGATGACCATTTATTGAAGCAACTTCAAAAGACAAAGGCTGATCTTTCAGTCTCTGGCAACTAAATGCAAGTTCATTTCCTTATTGCCAGGCTTTACTACAAGCATTGGCCAAACTGAACGTAGCACACGACTCTACACCCGATGACGTCGTCAACCTAGTCTTCCAGGACTCAATCAAGCTAAGTAACCTAGTTACTTTCTCAGATGATGACGTGCCTTTGGCGTCACTCACAACCTCCCTCTATACATCATAGTCACATGCTTGAAGAAAAACGTACCAATGACTTTGGTGGATGATGGCTCCACAGTCAATGCCATACCATTAAAGACAGCATACAAGTTAGGCATGAAAGAATCGGATTGGACTCCTACTAACCAAGGCATTCGGGCGTACGATGGAACGCGACGTAACGTAGTGGAGCTAATTAACCTTACTATGGCCATTGGGCCAATCGAGCGAAAGGTTAATTTTCAGATAGTGGACATCGAAGCATCTTTCAATATACTTCTAGGTAGGCCCTGGATCCACACTTCCAAAGCAGTGACATCCACCTTACACCAAAAGATCAAGATCCCTCTGGATGGCAAGGTAGTGACGATCACTTTGTCACCTATCAAGGCCGTAATAAAGAAAATGTCAAGCAATCAAGTAGTTACAGATCCAGTGTACGAGCTTGGAGGATTTCAAATTATAAACCTTCAAGAGAGTGGGCTCTTAAATTAAAGAATATTAAAGAAGAAGTCGATAAGCAATTCAAAGCCGGGTTCATCAAAGTTTCCGAGTATTAAGACTGGGTGGCGAATATAGTCCCCGTAACCAAAAAGGATGGGCGAATCCGGGTTTGTGTTGATTTCAGAGACTTGAACAAAGCGAGTCCTAAAGACGACTTCCCTCTACCACACATCGATATATTGGTAGATAATATACCAGAACACGCGTTGTTATCCTTCATGAACGGGTACGCAGGGTATAACCAAATCAAAATGGCCAAAGAAGATATGCAAAAGACAGCCTTCATCACTCAGTGGGGACATACTGCTATACTATTATACCATTCGGGCTAATAAATGTTGGGGCTACGTATCAACGCACTACGACTAATTTGCTACATGACATGATGCATAAAGAGGTGGAGGTGTACGTGGACGATATGATCGTCAAATCTAAGGATACAAAAGGGCACATCGCTAACTTTCGCAAGTTATTCCTCAGATTGCACAAATACAACATGAGACTCAATCCTTAGAAATGTGCATTCGGACTAACGTCATGCAAGCTTCTGGGATACGTTGTAAGTTAGAGGGGGATAGAAATTGATCCATCCAAGATCAAAGCCTTAATCGACATGCCACAACCCCAAACAGAAAAGGAGGTTAGAGGATTCCTGGGCAAAGTGCAGTACATAAGTCGATTCATATCGAAACTCACCATGATCTGCAAACCTATCTTTAAAAAGCTCAGGAAAACAGACTATACCGTGTGAGACGATGACTGTCAAAAAGCATTTGACAGGATAATGGAGATACTGGCCAAGCCACCAGTGCTAATGCCTCCCCAACAAGATCAACCTCTTGGTTTATATCTCACAGTTACCGAAATAGCCATGGGAGCTGTGCTCGCACAGACTGTTTCAAAAGAAGAAAGAGCTATCTAATACCTTAGTAAGAAGTTTTTGGAGTACGAGAGTAAGTATGCACCTCTCGAGAAGAAATGCCTCGCTCTTGTGTGGGCAACAAAGAAGGTACGCCATTACATGCTTAGCTACTCGGTCAAAGTGTATTCTAAAATAGATCCCATCAAATACCTCTTCGAGAAACCCGTCCTCAATGGACGCTTGGCAAGATAGACCTTAATGCTCCCAGAGTTCAATCTCAAATACGTACCTTTGAAAGTCATTAAGGGACGCGTCGTGGCTTAATTCTTTGCAGATAATCCTATCAATGATACACAAGCAATAGACATGTGGTCATTTTCAGATGAGGACATTTTACAAACCAGTATGGATTCTTGGGATCTATACTTTGATGGGGATCCAATTTGAGAGGATTTTGATTAGAAGTGTTTCTCATTTCTCCTGAAGGCGAGCATACGCCACTTTCTTTCAAACTCGACTTCGAGGTGACAAACATGCATCAGAGTATGAAGCTTGCCTCATTGGTCTACAAGCAGTAATACGTTTAGGCATCAAGAACCTCCGAGTTCACGGGACTCATCTTTAATCATTAATCAAATCACTGGATCCTGGTAAATCCGAAGTGAAAGTCTAGCACCCTATCAGGCTAGGATAGATCAGATTGCTCAATTCTTCGATCAGGTTACTTATTTACACCTACCTCGCGAAGAAAATCAGTTTGCGGATGCTCTTGCAAAACTCGCATCCTTGATTATTATGCCAGACAACATGGTTGAAATGCCTTTGTGCATCGAATGGCGGTCAGAGCCAGCCTATGTACACTTCCTTACAGTTGAAGAGGAAAATCCAGGCGAACCTTGGTTCCAGGCCATTCTAAATTTCAAGCTTAATTGTACATATCCGTCAGACATGGATAAGAGGGGACAACGCGCCATACGCCTACTTGTCTCTCAATACCTCCTCATGCAGGGAGAGTTATACAAAAGAACACCACTTGGTGTCCTTTTACGTTGCCTTAATCATTCACAGGCACAGAAAGTAATGGAAGAAGTTCACGATGGAGAATGCAGTCCTCACATAAGTGGACCTGTGATGGCAAAAAAAAGTACACGTCTAGGGTATTACTGGACGACAATGGAGTCAGATTGCATCAAATACACCAGGCATTGCCATAACTGCCAGATCTTCGGAAATGTGCAACATGTTGCTCCCTCAATTCTATATACCATGACATCTCCTTGGCCATTTTTTGCTTGGGGAATAGTCATCATCGGAAAAATCACTCCAGCTGGGACAGGTGGTCATTGTTATATTTTAGTAGCTATCGTCTATTTGACTAAATGGGTTGAGGCAACATCTTACACTAGCCTTACAACCAAACACGTGACAAAGTTCATACGAACCAATATCATCTGTCGATAAGGTTGCCCACATGAAATCATCAGTGACAACGGGTCACATTTTCAGGCCGAAGCTGAACATTTGTTAGCCAAATATAAGATCAAGCATCACCATTCCTCGCCATATAGACCTCAAGCTAATGGCGCAGTAGAGGCAGCTAACAAAAATGTCATCACAATCCTCAAGAAAATGATCGACAATTATCCCGATTGGCCTAGCAAAATACCCTTTGCGTTATTGGGAGATCGCACGTCAGTTAGGACGCCCACTAGGGCTACTCCTTTTTATTTCACTTATGGCATGCAATTTGTGCAACCAGTAGAGCTAGAGATCCCATCCCTACACATTTTACTCGAAAGTCAAATTCCAGAAGCTGAATGGAATAGGGATAGGTATGATGAACTCATCCTCTTAGACGAACAGAGGCTATGCGCGTTACATAATAGGCAGACATATCAAGCACGTATCAATCGAGCCTTTAATAAACGGGTCAAACCCAGAAACATCAAGGAAGGGGATTTAGTACTCAAGTCAGTCAGAGCTGTCTTACCTGTGATCCACGAGGAAAATTTAAACCTAATTGGGCAAGACCATTTTTTGTCAAGTCCATACTTTCAGGGGGTGCGGTTAAGATCACAGACCTAGACGGGAATGGGTTTAGACCAATTAAAATCGTACTACCCTTAGAATAGGATAAAACGAGCCTCGCGTGACACACGTGCTGCTCTTGCAACACGAAATAAAACGGCCCCTGGCCCGCAAAAGCTTTTGACATTTCGCTCTTGCGTTTTGATATTTTGACATCCTCATATCATCAAATAAATTTAATTGCATTTCCTTAGGAGTAAGTAAGCACACGCTTATTTTTCTAAGTTCATTACAAGCTCTTGCTTCGAACATTTATTCTTTTACATTTTTTCGAACTACGTACATGGTTTGATTTCATTTTTTCTAATAAATACGTAGGCAATCCTTTATAGGATACAACCCGTTATTTCAAGATGTAAATAGAAGGACATTTGCATATTGCATTTGAAATTCGACAAGAATAAATAAAGAAAATTTATAAAAGTTTCTTAACTAATAAATCATTTATTCATTATTCCTTAAATAATAGTAATACGCCAAATACATATAAATTTAAAATGCTGAAAATTAAAATGCTAGGCTAGGATTCTAAAAACCCCGCCATTTATTACAACTCAATATAATAAATAATACTATAAAAATGACTAAGGCTACTCTTCCATTTTACCCTTGCCTTTGTCGCCTTTGTCATATTTCTTGTCTCGACCACGAGCGGGACGCTCTTGCGTTATTTCCGACCTAATCATTAACGGTTGTTCTCGTGGTCTAGCATTCCCATTTCGATCCATCACCATCTTCTCGGTAGGATCATTCTTTGGTTTCTTCGACGGACGGACGACTCGATATCCGGCATCTTCTTCCTCCTCAGTTAAGTACTTTTGGTTCTCCTTTGCCACTTCGCGGATCTTATAGTCTCGTGCTTTCTTAGCTTTTCACGCTCCTCGGAGGTGATAGCTTTTTTCCACTACAGATATGCGTCAGATACCCAAAATGAGCCAACCGGGACGGTGTCTAGCTTCGGGATTTTCTGTTTTAGGCCCACTTGCCTTATCAATCTCTCCGGAAAAGTATGGACCATGAATTCCAAGCCGAGAACGCGAATTGACCGTGTAAGATCCAAAGACGATACTCCAGTCATTGATCTAAGATGCCACCATGGCACGATCCACCTAATTAAGGGCCCATCTTCACTCTTCAATTTATTTTCCCAATAATTGCATACTCGAGTGAAGTCCACCATGTATAGCCTCGTTCTCATCGCAATGGATAGGGAGCGATATCTGTCTAAGTAACGCAAACGTCAATTGCGGAGGCTCGATCAACCTGTCTAAGGGGTCACGTCACCTTTCGGTCCTTAATTCACCTTTTCATTAGCAAATCTTCAAAAAAGCGGGACGGGAGTTAGTATCCAAAATCGGCCGGAAAAAAAAAAATAAAACGGCCGTTTTAAAAATGTTTATGACACACTTAGACATTTCTTATAAATTATTTTTTAAGGGGGTAACTCTCCCTACCGTCTGGTCGCGTCAATTTGCTAATTTTCGGGCACTTTTTTCATTTTCATTTTCATTTTCTTTTTTCGCGCTAATTTAGGCCATTTTAATTTTCTACATGAATTCTTTTTGCTATATGCTTTGCTTGTGATTTCCTACGTGAATTTCGGCAGCATGACGGCGTAAACCATCACATGCCAAACTTGTTTTCAAAGCTAACCTGCAGATATAAGGAACACCCAGCAAAGGCACGCAGGCCGTCATATATACAATCAAAATGCAAAATGTACATCAAAATACGGGCTCCTGCCCAAAATGACATCCAAAATGTACAAATGTACAAACAACAAGGTGAGTATATATGTGAAAGATAGGAAGAAGTAAGACGCTCAACCTATAAGCATGCAAACTTGCAAACTTCTCTACAACCGACGACTCATACTAGTGACCAAGACACATCGCCGAGGCTTACATTTGGGGTATGGGTAAGAAGGGGCTAAAATCTTGGATATGCGTCTCTAGGGTCTCGAGCTCGTACTCATGTAACAAAGAAGATCTCGCAAAATTAACTAAACTCGGGCCGTCTCCTCCGAGATTGCGTATTATTTTTTTTTTCATTTCATTTGAATTTTTCTTCTTTTCTTTTGAATGTCACGCTCTCGCACCTTTTCACGTTTTTTCTTCTTTCAAAAATGGAGTGATACTTCACTTCACAAAATTGGAGATAATAAAAATAAAGAACGGGTACAAATGGTTGTTACATGTCTTAAAAGAGTACTACTCACATCTAAAAAATTGGAGATAATAAAAATAAAGCCACGTACATAAAGGTTCTCAGATAAGAGAGAAACAAAAACTCGTGGATTATGCACACAAACATGCCAGCTGAATGTCAAGAAGCCACTTCTAAGGGCCTCAATAGCGGTAGCTCGACTCAATTAAAAACATGAAATTTTGAAATTTTCTTGAATTTTATGATTTTTTTTTTTTTTTTTTTTGGCCATCCTCCACAGCTCCACATGCCAGGACGGTGCCACCTTCATTCAAATATAGAGAAGGTTCAAGCAAATGCATTTTTATGTAATAAAGAATAAAATACTAAAGACTGCCAAAGATGGGGCCTTACCCTCCTCACGACATGCGGCGGCCGGGCACTCGGCCAAAGCGAGGTGGTGGACTCGATCGAATAAATTCACCGCGATCGTGCTCGATGCATAAAAATCCCGGATCTAACGTGATCAGAAAAACAATTCATACAAAAGCCGCCTCCGAGTCGAAGTGTACTCCAATGTCTCTAGAAAAGTTGGGGGCTCGACGCCCGCCACCTCGATCTCCTGCAAACTCAAGTGGTTCATTATTCGCTAATCATTCGTCATTTATCAGATCTAACAAAGACAAGTAAACGGTAAGACATTCTTACCACGATCAGCCAGTACGCCAGCCTCCGGCGAATAAACTCAGCATACTCCTCACCATGGAGAAGGAGGGAGTCACCACTCGCGCCGGCCAGGTTATCTGTCCTCTCAGCCTCTGAAGGCTCCGTAAATAACGTACATGGAGGGTCGATGGGAACCGTAAAAGTGTCAGGCAGAGCACTACCTAGTCAAACGCTCACCCAGGTACCACACATGCCCCATGGGCGTCGTCAACAACAACCTACTCGAACTCCGGGGACGGAGAACCTCAGCCATAAAGGCTGGAGCCCTAGACTAACTCTCCCTAGGCCTAGGCACCCACTAAAGCAAGAAGACCTCGGTCATGATCATCTCTAAATAAAGGGAAAAATGAAATGAAGATCAAAGACACTTACGCATTCTAAGCTCAGGGCATTCACACCCCTCCGACAAACATCGTAAGAAGACCGTTGGCTCTTCTGACGACACACTATCCAATCCCTCATGATGGGATACGCTCTCGGTACGTCCGCCGCCCTCGTGGCCGCAAAGCTAGGAAAGTAGGAGTACACCCACGCCTGCAGGTAAAATAATAATAATTACAAATAATTCTCTACAAAAATGTTCTTTTATATTTTCAAAAATGATCTTTTATATTTTCAAAAAGGATCTTTCATATTTTCAAGGAAGGTTCATACCTCCAAGAGGAGTCCAGGACCAACAGTGGCAGGAGAAGTCCCCTTCTCCATCAACTACGGACGAACCATGGCCCTCATGTAGCGCGTGAGGACCGCAAAACTAGAAGTAACTCAGTTCCACCGACCTAGGCTACTCAAGTCAAAAAGAAACTAAATAAGCTTCATCGACAGCCTCACCCCCTTGTCTCCGAGGTAAATAGAAGACAAGAACCACCACAACCACAAATGGAACCGCTGCTCAGCAGTACAAGGTGGTGGAGGCACCATGCGTCCATCCATCCTCACTCTCGCCGGAACCCTACCGCCGAAGTAGTCCCTGACATAGGTACTCGACACCAAACTAGGAACCTGGACCCCACCCATAGCCATGTTCCAGCCAACCAGACTCCTCGCCACGGCCGAGTCTACTCTCATGGCCACCGACGACTCCTCTCTACACGCAGACCCGAGATCATGTCGTAGTTCTCCAAGGTGACCCCGATCTTTCCAAAAGGCATATGGAAAGTCAAGATCATGTCCCAGAGCCGATCAAGAAAGGCTCGAAGCCCGAATCTTCCTCTCCTTGATCTCCCTCCAGCCTCGTACCAAAGCATCAAAGGCTCATTGCTCAATGATAGCCTTCTCCTCCTCCGACAGCTTCCCGAAGGCGTCCATCATCATCGTGTATACCATGCTCCTCGCCATCCTATACGACAAGTGGCTCTCCGCCGCCCAAATGAGATGTATACCAACCCATTTCTCGGCCCACTCAGGCGCTCCTACGAGCTGATGGCCGCCTCCTCCTACATTGGTCCTTCGCGGGGCCTCCTCCTCTATATCCTCCTCCATCTCCTGGGTTGCCCCCGGAGCGGTAGAAGGGTCAACATCAGTGTCCATGGGGTCTCTCCCCGACGTGAAAGATATATCCTCTGTATAATCGAAGAAACAAAGCAATGCTAAGCACATTTTCAGGCATTTTCGAGCGTTTCCAGCATTTAAAAACGGCCTTTCTAGCCATCTTTGGCCAGATTTTCCAAGCCTGACCACACGTGTGGTAAGGTTAGGTCAAGACAAAACTAAGTTCAAGCCTAGTTGCGGGTTTGAGTCGAAAATTCGGCAGCATTTCGCTACAATAACAATTATGCCATTGAAAAGTGTCCCGGAGAAGCTGTCACAAATTGAAAATCCGGCATGATAACAAGTTTACCCATTACTCAAGGGTTCCAAAACATCAAGATTCATCAAAAATGGACTAGCATGGGACCATTTTCGAAGGGTTTTTTTTTTACAGAGAGACCGTCACATTTCGCCCTCAAATCCTTAATACTTGACGAAAATTCAAAAGATATACAAGGTTATGTTCCTAACATGGTCAATTACTCATTTATAATGTCAATTTCATGAGGCAAATTCATTTGGGACGAAAGCCCTAAATTTTCGACCAAAATGGGTATATAAACCCTAATTTTTGACCCAAAATCAAAGCTCAAATACAAAATAAAGTAAGTATAAGACACATACCTCGATTAGTCATGATATATGGCAAAGTTTTGATCAAGTTTTGACGGAATTTGGTTGAGTTTTGTGAAGAAATGAAAAACAAATGCGGCTTTAAGTCGGGTTTTACCCAGACAGGGGTGAGCTCAGGAGAAGACGCAGCATTTGGTGCACCTCTTCGAAGGGTCGAAGCTTTTTCTGCGCCTTTTTCTCAGCGAGTTTTCTCCAAGATTCGTTAAAACTCATTATAATTTCGTTATTTGTGGGCCCGGGCTTCATGCGCCTCTACCCCGACATCTGATCTTCAACATATAGCTCCTTTTTGGCATTCTCTTCGTCCGAATCGGCATTTTATCTTCAGCAGACTACAAGCAACCACGACATTTTGTTCCCCAGTGAGAGTCCATAATCACTAAATGCAGTTCATTGGCTTCTCCTCTTTATCGGAATTTCGCTTGCGACGACCCAAGTGGATTTTCTCCTCAGCAGTGCTAAGGACGTGCTGTTGTCGATCAAACACCTTTATCAACAATGCTAAGGATGCGTCGTTGTCAATCTATTATTTTCTCCTCAGCGGTGCCAAGGGCGCGCCATTGTCGACTTAACATATGATTCTTCCCCACAGAGTTTATGATAAAATTCTCCGAAGAGCATTTGCACCTTCGAATCCTTCACCCAAGGGTGTCTCAGGTACGGTTTCTTCTTATGGCTGGCGAGCTTCCTTACGTAGTTTAATGGACTTTAAATGACCCTCCTTGATAGTCGACAGACTCTAAAATATTCCCGATGACACGTCCTTGGTTCAGACCCCTTGAGCTGCCTCGTGTCGCCATAGTCGTTAGGTTGTAATCTTTGATTGACCTGATGGCTATAATTTGACTTTTGCCTTGTCCAAGCCTCAATCAAAGTGGGGGCTTTGTAGATACCTCATTTCTACACCTCCCGCCAACCACGCATTGATGATTGGGCCGCATGTTTGATACGCGGAACGATTTATGATAGTTCGTAAGTTCATTGTCAAGTGATAGCTCAAACACTCGGGTCAACCCCTTGGTCATTATCTACGTACCGATACGGTCGTTTTGACAGTAATTAGAGTTCAATTGGAGTCCGGGTCAAAAAACCACTTCATTTTCTAAAAACCGTTAAAATGCCGAGTCGGAATATTCCGGAATGTTCTAGAATTCTCAGATATTTATTCCTAATTTAATTTATTATTTTAAGTAAATATCTTCCGTATATTGTGTTTTATGGAATAAGGAAGTTTAGATCTACCGAAATTCCATAATAAAACGCGGAAATCTTTCTTGCTGAAGAGGAAACCTCTTGGGAAATTACGCAGCAGGTGTTGCGCCTCTTCCAAGGATAACAGCAGTTGTTGTGCCTCTTCTCCAGCCCTTTTTTCGCACTTTTCAGAATATTTTCGTGATTTGTTTCCATATCCGTGTCATTCCTAAACTCTTCCATATGTTTAGTATAAATAGAGACATTCGGCCTCCATATTTGGCACACGAGTGTTCCGCCCCTTCTCTCTCTCTCTCTCTCTCTCTCTCTCTCTCTCTCTCTCTCTCTCTCTCTCTCTCTCTCTCTCTCTCTCTCTCTCTCTCTCTCTCTCTCTCTCTCTCTCTCTCTCTCTCTCTCTCTCTCTCTCTCTCTCTCTCTCTCTCTCTCTCTCTCTCTCTCTCTCTCTCTCTCTCTCTCTCTCTCTCTCTCTCTCTCTCTCTCTCTCTCTCTCTTTGCATTCTAGCCCACGCTATTGCCTTTCGACGCCTACGTGCTTGATCAATCGACCACGTAAGCTCAGATCATTTTGCGCCTCTTCCAGAGGTTGCTTGTTGCTTGTTGCTCCTGCTCTTCTTCCTCTTCCTTGACTTCCAGCAAATTTCTTTTTTTCTTATTCCTTTCCTCTTATTTCATTTTTTCTTTGTTGCTTCAGTATATAAATCATATTTTAACAATTCCCTTTCAATCACAATGCTTAATTCGTCCTTAATCCCGAGTAATTCAATACTCGTGGATTTTCGCCGTTTTAATTTAAATCGAATCTTCAGGGTTTCGACTTGTTCATGTCGAGGCTGTGGAATCCTAATTTGGTATATTAGTTTGCTTTCAAATCTTATTTGTATAGTTTTGTCTTAATCTAACCTCAAGCTTCGTTCTTTTGTATTTCTGACAGGAGTTAATCGTAATCATGTAAACCGCTGCAATTTCTCATTTGAAATCGTTTTATGACTTGCCCAGATGCATATATAATTGGTTAAAACACTTCAACTCGAGTTCACCATCGATAATTCATCCTAACTCTACCAACAAAAATAACAATGTTGCGGTTCTGACTTCACAGTCGGAACCCAACTCAAGAACAGACGCATAAAGTGTTGCGCCTTTTCCAGAGGACACAGCAGATGTTGCGCCTGTTCTGGGTTGGTTTCTATCTCTGAACTCTTTCTCGCTTTGACATAGCTTCTAATTACGGTTTAAATCAATTATTATCCGTATTAACACCTCTACCCTGACGTATTCTCATATTTTAATTCTATTTTCATTTTCCTTTTATTTTCTTCTTCGAAATCCCGTCTTTGAGCGTGCTTTTGACGTAAATCAAATAAACTTTGTAAACCTTGTAATTTTGATTATTATAATTCATTTATCGTAATTATTTTTATGTATGATTTAATTGTATGGCATCCACATGTAAATAATCTAACATCCACTTCGACCAAATTGTTTGCTAAAACACGTGTTAACCGACATAGTCTAATTTCACATGCTAGGATTAATCCATATTTGTTGCACTGCATGCATTACATCAAATATGAACGATTTCCCTAATCATTAGAAGAGGCCGCTATCGAGGCGGGTGGGAGTAGGTGTTCGAATTGAAGAGCTCCCTAATACGTACCCTCACCCCTTACTCAAGATCTCTGTGAACATCCGTTTTCATTGGCATCACAAGAGTCATTCTAGACATGGAATACTAAGGTAACGAGTTCTTAGTGTTCATGTCATTAATTTGTGCCTTGACATGGCATGAGGTATTCGAACGGTTTTTATTTTTTTTCCACAATAAATTGGTGGCGACTCCACAAATGCAGGCTTATTCAATCTTTCACCAGTTTCAATGCCTCACAAATCGGTAACGGCCCATGACGTGCTTTGGCAAAACAATGTACCGTGGGAGAAGTGCCACCGCCTCTAAATCAACACGCGAGTGCGCGCGGCGCGGGTGGTCCATGTACACAATGTTGTATATCGTGATGATATTGTGATGACCCAACGACGTGGTTGGAATTTGAGACGGATGTGAAACGTGAGATTGGGGTGGATAGAAACATGGTGGAAGTATGATTTTGCTTTGTGTGTTCAAATTGTTATATGTCATTACATGCATTTGTGATTCGAAGTTATGTTAATTCCATTTAATCCTTAAGCATAGATGCATTGGATCAAGTTCGTGTGTGGTTATATTTAACAATAGGATGCGATTATTGCTTTAGTTATTTGTTATGTTCAAACAAACATAATTTTCATGTTACTAATGGGAGTGAACTTCGGGGACTAAGTTTCTTTTAAGAGGGGTAGATAACATAATTATAATTGTTGCTTTTAATCTTTTAATTTATTGCTATTTAATCTTATCAACTTTTAATCTTTTAAGTTGTTGCTAACTATTGCTTTTAATCTTTTATGTTGTTGCTATTTAATCTATTTAATCCTACCAACTTTATTTTCTAATCTGTTTAGTTAAAGACCATGGCAGTATTGTAGTTGATTGGGCAAACGATAATTTTATATTTGGCAAACTTTAGTTTTATGGTTGTTATGATAATGTCATGGTAACTCTATGGTGGTATACATGTTGTAGTGATTAGTTTGGTGACGGTGTAATAACATTGTAGTATAAACGTTGGCATTATTTGGCGATTTCATAATTAATGTGTGACCCTTCATGTTGCGTTGTCGCGTTATGGTTGGTATGTGAGATGAACTTCAAGGACGAAGTTCCTTTTAAGGGGGGAAGACTATAATACCCGCCCTGTTAGGGATCCGTTGACTGACCCATTGACTATGAGAGACCCTCTGTAGAGATGGAAGAGAGTGTTACATCACATTATTTATTCAATACTCGACCAAGTAAGGGTCACTCGGCCGAGTAACGTTAGTACTCGACCGAGTACCCTTCCATACTCGACCGAGTACGCGTTTTGACACCGTGTTAATATAAAACATGGAGGCTACGATGTAATTCATTTCAACGATACATTTTCATCATTCCTAAACCCAATTCTCTCATCTCTCACCACCCAATCATGGGTTAACCTTGAACACTAATCTGGGAGGAGATAGCTTATGCATGGAAGTCATCGAGTCGGGTCGTCGCCGCCATCGGTATCTGTTTGTTCTTTGAGGTGAGTTTGTGGATATTTGTTTATCGTTTTGTCTATCTTGATAGTTTAGTAATAGGATATAATCATGGTTGTAGGGTAGGATGTGGATTCATGCTTGACGTGGTAAATGATTGATGCGTTTATATGGAATAGCGAAAAGGTAGAGTTTTCTCTACTCAATTTCAGTTCATGATGGTTGTCTAAATATGTTATGTGATTATCCTTGATATGGGTACCTTGATGAGTTGATTCCGTTAAAGTATTGAGATGGTGATGATGGTGATGGTGATGGTGATGTTGTTGTTATTGATATTGATTGTGAAGCCATTATTAGGAGATGGTCTTCACCCTCATGTTCGCCTCTTGTGGCTCCCGTCACAAGGGGGATATGCACATAAATGATCTGGGTTCGCTCATTGCGATGAGCGGAGCTTAGGTGGCAAGGCTGCGGGGTCCCACTAGCGGTGTTGGTTACCTGTTGTGATGGGAACCATTGAATACTATGTGGTTGGAGTGGTGGAGTTTGGCAAACGTTGGGTTGAGTTATATTATTTTATTTCGTTACTTTATTCTACTGTCTTTATATACTGTTACTCACTTATGTGGTGTGTTTGTGTGTTTCATCTCTTTGTATGTGTCTGCGGTGATCATTTTGATTTTGTCGGCAAATGGTGAGCAGTGAGACTTTTCAGGTTGTTATGGTTGTTGTCTTGTTATAGCTGCGGCGTTGGAGTGATCACATGACATAAAGTTGTACTTTCTTATAGTGTCATCATAGTTAGTTCTTCTTCTTTTGTTTCCGCTGTAAATTGTAAAGAGATAAGTAATTGTTCTTTTATGGTCTATTTGATATACTTACCTCGGGTAACCAAGATGGTAACGCCCTCACTTATTGAGGAGGTCTTGTTAAGGCTCTTTGGTAAGTGGGGTATTACAGAAACAATTCGGCCTCATCTATGGGAAATCTTACAAAAAGCCCTGAAAGACCATCTTCAGAATGCCTCAATCGAAAGACGTCGGAGAGGGACATTCTAGTCACGCAAGTTGTCCACAAAATGCTACGCGGTCGGAGTTCTGGTAACCCGGTCAGCCAGTCAGCTATTCGTTTAAATGGTGATGACCAAGTGGTACAACCGCGCCAAACCAGAGATTTTAATACTCCATATTTCTTAGGAGATTTGGATGAATACGAGGTCAGTACTTGACCGGCTAGGAGGGACTCGATCGAGTCACTTGGTGATACTCGACCGAGTGCCCATTTAAAGCCGGCTTCCATTTCGTGTCACTCGGACCGTGTAAGTCCGCCACTTAAGCGAGTAGGTCTTTGTACTTTGTCGAGTCAGGTCGGTCTGCTGTGTGTTTTTGTTTAGTTTTCTTTTATCCTTATCCTTGGGTTTATAGATTCATATAAATAGATTCAAAGGTAGTTATAATTTGTTTTATTCATTCCAAACATATGCCTAAAACCCTATTCTCACCCCACGCACATCTAAGGAGGAGATTAGTAGATCTAGTAAGAGATTGTTCATCTTTAATCCTTCTTATGGTAAGTTTAATCTATTCTCCGTCTATCTTCTAAGATTATAGCATTAACCTTTATCTTATTCCTTACTATGGGGATTATGCTTGGAATTTTGGGATCTTTCTTATATTAATGAATCTTATGAGACTTAACCTAAAAATTGAGGTTTTGGGGAATTAGTGTATAATTGGGCAATTGCATCAATTGTATGTTATTATGTTTATATAGGTACCGATTTTTAAGGGTGGCGGTTTTGATTACTTTCCATGTGGATTTTGTTAAAAGGTAGGGATTTTATCTACTCAATTGTTGCGATTATGTGAGATTATGGTTTATTATTGAGATTGTAACAATGTTCATTGTCGTTGTGTGATTGTTGAAGATTATTGAATAATATTGATATGATGTTGAGTTTTTCATTGGAGTTGTGATTTAGGATTCGGCACGGGTAACCGGGTTCCTTGGGGCACCATCGTACACGGAGGGCCGTCCGGAGCCTTTTCTTGTGAGGCCGCCACTAGGGGATGTGCACATCTATGGTCCGGGGACTGTGTTCGAGCACGTTCGTTGTGTGAATTGAGTAGCACTTGATGTCGTGTAATTTATAGCACGCTTTGTTATTGTGTCGTGTGATTTGTATCACCCTTTGATATTGTGCCAGGTAATTTGTACCACGCACTTATGTCCAACTGCCTTCCCGATATTGTGTGATTTGACTGTTGACTTGATATGTTGGATGAGATATGATTTGGTTGCAATATCTTGGTCAATGGACAATGTCAGGTTTGAGGTGTTATTGGTGTATTGATTATCCTTACTCGACCTATTTGTTGATTTGGTATGTTTATTGTGTGTCAAACTCTTTTAAAAACTATCTGCAATGAACCACTTGATATTTACGATAATTTGGTGAGCAGTTAGAATTTCAGGTATATGTTGCTGATGCCGTGGATGACGATGGGGCCACGGGACGAGCTTGACATCATGCCGAGAGTCTAGCTTAGATTTTTTACATGCTGACTTTACACTTATCTCATGTTTCTGCTGATTGTTGGATTTGTAGTCTTAATATTTGGTTTGTAAAGCACTAAACTTTGGACTTTACAATAACTGTTTTTTAATTGGAGTTTTTGATGCACTACTTTGGGAAACCGAGTTGGTAGCATCCGTATTTACCTTGGTCGTGTAAATGACGGTATTACAGAGATACCCGACTAAAAGGACTCATGGTTGAGAGTAACACGCCAAAACCGCTCAAGACATTTCCCCGGTACAACCATTACACCCTTCTGAACATGAAAATGTTAGAGGTATATGTGCTGGAAAAGAATAATGAAAAATGAAGAATACTTCCAAAGATATAACGGGAGAGAGACAAAACTAAATACTGCGATTACTACAGAGGAAACAATCAAACTACAGAAGGTGGTGGTGGAAGCACCTAAAGGAGGCGATTGAGGCGATAAAGACAAAACAAAATAAAAGTTTTGTAATTTATACACAAAGTGCATAGTAGACACCAACTACATTAAAATTAATTACACAAATGAATATATAATAAATTGATGCGCAAAATGAACAAATTTATCAAACAAAGTGAAAAAAAACTACAAGTAACAACTTTAACAACACTTTATTACTTAACATCATGTAGTCAAAGAAAATGATTAGTTATATTTCTGATCCGTATATACAAGCCTCGTAAGACGAAAAATGTTGATCGAAATTTTTTAATCATAAACGGCATTATCACTAATGGGTAAGATACTATAACATGTGAGATTACTTTTTATTTTTTTTATTTTTGATTAATACGACGGGATAAACCCAGAGACCTACAGCAAGTAGAGTCCCTTCCAAAGACAGATTAAACAACAAGACTACAAAGACATAACCACCAAAACAAAGAAATATAACACAGATAAAATATGGTGATCCTATTAAAAACAATCAACTACCAAGACTTAGAGTCGTTCGCAGCACTATCCTTTTCTCCTTCCACGATCTCATCGCTTTCAAGTTATTCAACAATTCTTCTAAGGTTTAAGGTAGATTTTCTTTCCATGCTTTGCACCACAATCCAACCATCAAAAATACTTTATCTGTTATACACGTCCAATTGGGTGACTTGTTCTCATAGATAGCTTCATTTCTCAATTCCCAAATAAGAGTAACTATATCAAAGAGAAATACTTCCCAAGGTCGTCTTTAAAACCCAACAAACATACCACACTTGAAAGGCATCGTCAACCTCCAAGGGACAAATCCATGTCGAATCCCACCCTCCAAGGGACCATACACAAGTACCACGGAACATGTAATTTCTTTACCATTATCACCATACTAACCATATACGAATATACTTCTATCTCCACAAATGCCACTTGCTTACAACAACAACAACAAGAACAACAACAAAAACATCGAGCCTTAATCCCAAAATGATCTGGGGTTGGCTGACATGAATCATCCTTTAGAACCGTCCATGGGTGAACGCACACCTCAAAATGCGAACATATAGAAAATGAAAACTGAAAAACAAAGGGGGAGTGAAACATAATACACAAGCCAAGGTAAACTCATAGGTTTTAAAATCGAAATCCGAATTTCTTTTATAAAAACATAGAATTTCAATCGCGAATAAAGATTAAAACGATTTTGAAAACCGAAGTAATATTGAAGGGTCCGGAATACGTTAAAAGTGAACCAGGTATTAATATATAAGAAATTTGTTGGTAAAAACGGTGTAATAAATCCGAAAAGAACAAATAAATTTTTTAAAATTAAATAAAAACACTAAATATTTCAAATAACATCAAATACTAAAAATCCACATGTATCATTTCCCTCTATTATGCCCTCTTCGTCACCATCCCGTCATCAAGCCCGAGAAATCTCATATCATGCTCTATCACTCTCATCCATGTTTGTTTTGCTCTCCCTCTAACCCTAGCAACCTTCTCTGTTCCCCAGGTCTCCAGCCTCTTAACTGGTGCGTCCATAGATCTCCTTCTCACATGGTCAAACCATCTTAGTCGATTTTCATCATTTTGTCCTTTATTGATGCCACATTCACCTTTTCCCCAATCACCTAATTCCTTTATCGATCTTTCCTTGTATAGCCGCACATCCACCTCAACATACGCATCTCTGCCACACTCATCTTTTTAATGTGACAATGTTTCACGGCCCAACACTCGGAGCCGTAAAGTAAGGTGGGCCTCATCGTCGTGCGATAAAATTTTCCCTTTAATCTTTGGGGCATATCTTTATCGCATAAAAACCCTATAGCACTTTTCCATTTCAACCATCCCGCTTTAAACTTGAGCCACATCTCCGTCTAACTCCCCATCTTTTTTAATAATAGATCTTAAATATCTAAAGAAATTTGATCCCTAGACAACATTTCCATCGAAAATAATACTCCCCACCTCTGTCAATCTCGACCCCACCACGTTATTGAACTGACACCTCAAATACTCGGTCTTACTCCTACTTAGCCTAAGCCCACAAGTCTCCAACGTATGCCTCCACAATTCCAACTTTCTCTCAAACCCCTCTTTCGTCTCATCAATCAACACAATATACATCATATACCAAGGGATGTCATCCTGAATATCCCTTGTTAACTCATCCATAACTATAGGAAAGAGAAAAGGATTAAGTGCAGAACCTTGATGCACCCCAATGGTAATGGGAAATTTTTCCGTTCTCCCAGCATTAACGTGAACACTTGCACTTGCCCCCTCATACATGTCCTCGACGAGGTCAATATATTTTCGAGACACGCCCTTTCTCGCCAAAGCCCACCAAATTACTTCTCTCGGTACCATATCATATGACTTTTCCAAGTCAATAAAAACCATATGCAGGTCTTTTTTGTTGTCCTGATTGTGTTCCATCAACTGTCTCATGATAAAAATTGTATCATTAGTCGAAATCCCACGCATAAATCTAAATTAATTTTCAGAGATGTCTACACATTTCTGATAGGTCCTTTTTATATATAGTTTAACCCCCTATTTTAGCTCGGTTTATTTGATTATAGCACTTTTATTATTGTGTTTGTAAGCTAATACCGTTTTCTAGGTGTCTTTGCTCGTATTCAATAAATTTTGTAGGAAATGAAGTCGTTGATAGCTTTTTCCCATCAAATTACAACTACCCAAGTTCCCGAAGCTAATGAGAGCAAGTCTTGACCATGTAAGGGCGTTCCGGGAAGTATAGGGGCATTTTGGGAAAAAATAAGAAACCCGAACATGAAGATATCCAAATGGGTTGATGGACAAAGAAAAATAAAAGGAAGCCCATAAAGAAGTTGAGAGTAAGAAACTTAGGATGCCATTTTGATTCCATATGAGCATTAAACCGGAGGATTAAAGACAAGTTAATAGCCCACATTGGATTCCCTTTGCAAATTAAAGACGGATTAAGAGAAACGACCAAGAACACCACGGCCCCGATTGGGGTGGGGTGTCCCGGATTTGGGTTCCCCTTTCTAGATCGTTTACATTACTTCCTTTGGTGCAATATAAAGGGTGTTGTATCCACACACTTGCACACACTTTTCCATATGCTTTAGTCTTAGTTTTCAGAATAAAATGTAGTTTAGATTAGATTTTATTTAAGCATTCCATTAGTTGTTACAAACATTCCTTTCAGCATTTTAATTTATATTACAAGTTCATTTACAAGTTATTTCCATTTGTTCTATCTTGTTCTTCATTTTCAAGCTCATTTCCAATTGTTAAGGTAATATTATTTCTAGTATTGTTTGTTATTCATTTCCCATTTACATTTCTAGCTAGTACGTTCATATTTATTAGATCATTTTTCATTATATTAGTTTTTATTATGCATTAGTAATTCACTAGTCTAGGGATTAAGGAAGCCATTCATGAGTAGTATTTGTAATTGTTGAAATAGGACGTTTTATTATCAATTCATTTGTTTCTTTAACATGCTTGCATTGTTTTGTTAGTCTTTGATTGTTGGCCACTATCTTAGATTAAATTTGTTAATTCACTTTTATAAGTCAAAAGACACGAAAATATATTAGACTAAGCATGTTTTAGTGGACCGACCTAGCCATAGGGAGAGCTCGATAGGACCCGTTTTATGATTGACAATAAGGCCGAGAGGTGGTTGTCATAAGACCTAAACAATTAACTACATTATCAACTCCTATGTTTAACTTGAGCATTTGCATAATTTGTATGTGTAACCCGACTTCCCTAGACTCTTACTTTGTTATTAATTTCTTTCATTGCTTTATCATTGTTTTAGAAACCCAAAAAAAATAATCAACCGATAACCGACCTTAGTAGAATTCACTCCATAACAACTTGTTTAGCAACTCCCGTCTCCTTGTGTTCGACCCCTATTACTACATTCATTTGTGTCTAGGGTATTTATCTTTGACTAGGTTGCGACATCCTATCAAATTTTGGCGCACGTTGCCGGGGAGCACGGTTTTGTTTGCTAATTAGTTGTTGAATTTTATCTTGTTTTATTTTGTCCGGGGAACACTTGTTCCTTGTGTAGTTATAGTGTCTAATTTGTACGTAATAAAGCTTGGCCTTCCATAATGATGAACGGATTCATCCCGCAACAAGAGAATGAGCCCTTTCATGAATATCTTGACCGATTTTATGCCTTTACCAATAATCTCATCTCCATTAGACAAGTTATTGATGAGGTTTACATGGCTTATGTCGTGCTTGATGGCATGAACTTCGGGACCCACGAAATGGCTCTTTATATGAGTTGTGGGAGGAGTGTCTACTACAAGATTGGGGCAGACCTTTGACATTTCCTAAATTTCATGGCCTCCGAATGTCGGGAGGTAGCTCGCCAAGAAACTTTATCGCCGGGTTTTGAAGAGGAATGTTATATGCTTATGGCTCGTAGCCAACAAATGCTCAAAGAAATGCGCGAAAAAACTGAGTGATTCATCAATGCTTATGCTCTTCTACACTCCCAATGTGAGTCTTTTCAATCTAATGATTTTGAATTATTGGATGACGATGATGATAATCCGACCTTTTGTTTTAAAAGTCCCCCTAATGTCATTCCAATTGAAAATTTAGAGACTCATGTCAACGAAGATGGCCTTGTAGTAAATGACACACTCACCATGGATGATGTTGGGCTCGTTTGTAATGAAAAGGATGAGGTTTTACCCGAGACCTTAGACTCTTTTGAAAATACTTCCGTGGAGGATATAGTTTACCCTTTTGAGGTTGACGGAGGACTCAATGATTTTCATTTAAAGGTAAAGTGGGATGAACCCCCCCCCCCCCCCACCCCCTATTTTTTGATGAGTCCTACCACCTTGAGTTTTCGTACGACCAATTTGAAACTATTTATGATGATAATTTGTGTACTAACGGTTTATTTTATGGTCTTAAGCATGATGCTCCATCTCATGTTGACGAGTGGAGTAGAAAAATGGTTCTATTTGAAACCTCTCGTGGGCATTTTGATAAGATTTATCCTTCCTTGTCTTTGATATTTCATACTTATGTCTTATCAATTGCTTACATATGCTTGTGTATTGCCCATGCGCAAGAATATGCTAAACTACAAACGTCGCTGACATGCTTTTTGGAGGACAAAGAGTCCTCATTTAGGAAAACTCGTTTTATTTATTCTTTTTAAGACAATTTATAGTTTTTGGACAATTGCAATTTAAATTTGGTCTTGATATAATAGTTAGGACAATAAGACAATTAGCTTGCTTTAATTTGTAGTAGCTTGTCTTTTGCACGTACTTTGCTACTTGGATTGGACCTTACCCGTTTTCAAGCTAGCTTGGGGGAGGCTTCTACACTATAGTATGATTTCTTCCCTTCCTTCATTCCCGCGTGTGTCATCCCATCTCCCTTTGTTGGGTGTCCTTCTTTGTTTTGCTGATTGAAGACAATGTGTTGTTCTAGCTTGGGGGAGAGATTTAGTGAGTCTAGTTATGGGAAATCTAAAAAAAACTAAAAATTTGAAAATTGATCTTGTGTCCATCTATATGTCTTTGTATAATGTTATTCCTCTTTGCATTTCCACATTGTGGCTTTTTAAGCTAATGATTCGCGCTTTATTGATTGATGATTGCATTCATGGGGATGTCTTGACATAGTAGGTGGAAGATCAAATTTGAACCAAATAGGCTTGATCTTGACTTTTGGCGAGCCACAAAATGGTAAGGTAGAGTCTCTTTGGACCGGTACATCCATTTTCGGTCTCACTTTGGTGATTGCAGGTCTCCTTATAGTGTGTGTTATATCAATAACGCATAAGTATGGTTTTTATTTCATATCTATTAAGAATTACTTTTAAAAGATGCTAGCATTTGAAGCCATTCACATTGACTATGTTGCCCATTTCTAGCCCCTTCATACACATATTTACAACTTATCTAGCTACATTCTATACTTGTCTACCTTGTTAAGCTAGTAGCTATGTCATTGGTATTAGGGTGCTCATTTGGGATATGCTTTATTTTGAGTCTTTGTGAGCTTGGTTATGCCGGAATTGCTAATTTCCGGAATTTGTTTATGAAAGAAAAGAAAGAAGTGAAAAGGAAGTTGAGAAAAAAAGGACTAGAAATGAAAGAAGAATGAAAGAAATTAAAATAAAAAGATGTGAAAAAGAATGGAAAAAGAAGCATGAATTGAATTGAAAAAAAAGAAGAAGTTGAATTAAGAAACTCTCATGTTTTAATCATGAATTCTTGGAGAGTATTCTTATGATTTGTAGTGAAAGAGGTCATTATGTTGTTGTTTTTGGCTTCTAATTTTGGGTTTAGTTTGGGATTGAGCATCCTTTCACTTGGTTGTTGCTAGATTGACTTAGCTCCACATACCATAATTCATATGTTCCCCTTTATATCCATTACATATTGCCTTCTTCTTACCCATTGGCTTCTTATTCATGCTTGTATTTGATTGTTTTAACTTATGATTTCAAATGACTACCATATTAGATTGTGGGCACACTCTCATGAGTCGAGGATAGGTGAGTGCTACTCACACAAAAATACTTTCACATATAAATTAGTAATGCGTGAATCGTGAGAGTCCAAAGTCAAAAAGATCAGGCAAGGGCTGAAAAGTTCATTTGAAGTCACTCATGCTACGCCGTCATATAAATCTCATCCATGTTGTTGCATTTTCCCTATGCCCATGTTGTTTCGATATTTGATTCATTGTGCTTTAAAGTTACTTGACGGGAATTGCATTTGGATGAGATGATTGTTCCTCTTTCCCTTCTTCGTGACATACATTATATTGTGTGGTTGTTTGAGGACAAGCAACGGTTTAGCTTGCGGGAGTTTGATAGGTCCTTTTTATATATTCTTTAATCCCTTATTTTAGCTCGGTTTATTTGATTATTGCACTTCTATAGTATGTTTGTAAGCTAATTCCGTAGTGTTCTAGGTGTTTTTGCTCGTATTCAATGCATTTTGCAGGAAATGAAGCCGTTGATAGCTTTTTCCCGTCAAATTAGCAACTACCTGTAGATACCTCATTTCTGCACCTCCCGCAAACAACCCGGTGATGATTGGGCCGCATGTTTGGTACGCGGAAAGATTTGTGACAGTTCGTAAGTTTATCGTCAAGTGATTGCTCAAACACTGATGTCTACCTCTTAGTTGTCATCTACGCGCCGATACGGTCGTTTTGACAGTAATTAGAGTACATTTGGAGTCCGGGCCTAAAACCGTCTTCATTTTCTGATAACCGCTAAATCCCGAGTCAGAATGTTCTGGAATGTTCCGGATATTTCTATTCCATATTTTATAAATCTTTCGCAATCTTTTATTCTTTGGTAAACAATTTCCCGTAATATTCATACAAAATATTAAGGAAAATAAGATTATCCCGTCATTCCATAAACCAAACACGGAAATATTTCTTCTGTAGGAGGAAACCACATGGGAACAGACGCAGCAGGTGATGCGCCTCTTCCAAGAGACGCAGTGACTGCTGCGCCTCATCCCAGGTCCTTTTCTGCGTATTTTTCGTACCTTTTCATATCTTTTCGAGATTCACTTCCAAAGTTTCTCCGAAAACCCTAATTCCTCCGTGTGATTAGTATAAATAGGAGCCTTCGCTCCTCATATTTCTCACGCGAGTGTCCGCCCTTCTCTTCTTCCTTTGCATTCTAGACCACGTTCTTACTTTTTGGCATCTACGTGCTTGAACATTCGACCACGTAAGCTGAGATCCTTCTGAGTACCAGCCTCGTTTGCATGACCGACCAATTTGACCAACTCCACATCAATCAACTTAATTAATCTTAATCGTTTTCCTCTTACGAGGGCACTTTCGTTACATTCGAGTCGAGCATCACTAATCGTAAACTTAGTTCATCTCATTTCGTCAACATGTAAGTCTGAGGGTGTAAATCTTTTTTTTGTTTATTGTATTTTCTCTTATTGTATCATTTGTATGCTTCCACATATAATTGAGCTTAAATCCCTACTTCGACCTAATTGTATGCTAAATTAATTGTTCACCGACTTAGCTAATTCTTCACATGCTAGGATTAAAACTTGGATGTTGCACTACATGCATATAATCGACGATATATCGAGTATAGACAATTTCCCCAATCATTAATAGAGGCCTCTATCGAGGCGGGCGGGATTAGGTGTTCGATCAAAAGAGCTTCCTAATACGTACCCTCACCCCTTACTCCAGATCTATGTGAACATCCGTGTTCATTGGCATCCACGAGAGTCATTCTAGACATAGAATGCTAAGGGTAACGAGTTCTTGGTGTTCATGTCACTACTTTGTGTCTTGACATGACACGAGGTATTCGAACGGTTCCAATTTCCATAATAAATTGGTGGCGACTCCACAAATGCAAACGCTTGTTTCCCAAGCGCCCCCGTGGCCCCCATTGTCCACAGTTTGGCGACTCCGCTGGGGATAATACACTTACGTGTAGCCAAAAGGGTGAAACTTGAACAAGGTTAGGGAATAGTTTGTACAAGACAATTGTCGGTTTTCATAACTCGGTCTTCCTAGACCGTTTTATTCGGCCTTCCTAGGCCCAACCCAACCCATTCGACCAATCGTCCCGTCTAAACGGACCTAATTATTATTTGGGCCTAAGGATGGATAGTGATTGACGTCATCCATACCATGGTACTTACTCTTGTTTGTATCAAGGACTTTCACTACTTGAGGAAATGGACTAGGAATCGGCCTTACTCTTGTTTGGTACGAGCCTCTCCACAGACTCCGGGTTTGATTGTTCGGTGTGGCAACCCAACCTTTAAACCAAAACCCTCTTTAAATGCACTCAGCATCCCGTTTTAATGCTTGTATAAATGTTTGTACCTTACATGATCACCATTTCTAAATAAAACCATGACGATTTTTGTAAGATCAAAATCCCTTTTGAAATGTAAATTTCAAAAAAAGGCCAATGATGTTGGAGTAGTGTCCTCCACAATGAGTGTGTTTACAAATTAAATCTCGTAAAAGGAATATCAGGGATTTATCTTTTTATTTGTCAGTTGGTCATCGTTAATCGGTAATGATTGGCTGACTAAAGTTTGACATTACTGTCGTGTGACGGCGGTGATCAGCTGATCCCTTTAGGTCACACCTATAGGATGACGCCCAAATAGAATAAATTAATTATTTGTATGAGATACGAGATAATTAATTCCTTGTATTATTTGACTTTTAGTTAGTCACGTAAATGTATTATTTGATGACGGGTTACGAACTCGGGTCAAGGAGATTTATTATTTAATAATGTGATATTAAATAATAAATAAATTTATTAGAATTTATTAATTAATTGTTAATTAATTAATTTTATACGATATGTGTATTTGTTTTGAGATGGAATTAATTAGCTATTTAATTTTTACAAGAGGTTGTAAAATTTGTTAAGTGGGATAATATTGACACATTGTATGTTGATAAAATGGTCTTATGATTACTTAGTGGTTAAGTAGTCATTGGTAGTTAATTTGTATTATTTAAGTGTTAAATAATTAAATTAATATTTAATTATGTAAGATAATTAAATATAAGACTTATAAGCATTTGTGGGGCAAATGTCGAAAACCGAAATGGACTCATATATGTCCACTTGACCGGTTTTTTTGAGAGGACAACAAGTGTCCATTAAGTGGCAATTTCCACTTAGTTTTGTTTCCCATTTTTGCCTATAAATACCCACTTAGTCACACCATTTCATATGTTTTGGAAAAATTTGAAGAAAATTTGGTCCTTTTGTGTGCTTTGGCCGGTTCATCATCATCACCAAGAGACCAACTTTTCTTCTTATTTTGTTCATCATTTTCATCTTAAAACACATATAAAAACTAACTAATAATATTATCAAAGTAATAATATTAATTAGTACATCAAATATACAATTACAAGGTTACTACTACTATTAACTAGTTATTAATTTTAGTAGTATTTTGGGTTAATCTTGGGTGCCACCTAAGGAGATTACCTATATTGGTAATTGGTGTTCTTGGAGGATCATCCATAGTTTCATAGCTCAAGAACTATAAAGGTAGGAGACCTTTGTAGTGCCCATATTTTACCTTATACAATGTAAGGAACTTTTGTCTTAAGATGGTCTAATACCATCTTTTATACTTTTATTTGCATGCATGTAGATTTAGACCACTTTAAATTATTTTGTAATTTTAATATCATAAGATGAGTATTAATTTGGTCTAAATAACTAACAAGTGGTATCAGAACATTGTTAAATACATGCATGTTGTCTTAAGACGATTTTAGTAATTTATGAGATAAATTAATAAAATTGATATTATGTTACTAAAATTTGTTTTATCACATAATATAGTCTTGCATGTAAATAATCTGGTCTTAGGATGATATGGGACGAAATAATTTGATTTTTGTTAAATTTTTCCACTTTTTATAACTTAAAATGGCATAAAATTGAGTAAAAATGCATTAAAATTAATTAAGAGTTAATTAAAATTGATTGCATGTTAATTTTATGCATATTTATTTATAAATAACCACATGCATGTTCTATTTATGAGATAAGTAGATACTTTAGGTTAATGTGATTAATTTAGGTAGTTTATTGATTTTTATTTGATAAAAATGGGTAAATAATGGTTATTTTGTAAATAAATATTGATTTAATTTTAGGGCTCGAAATTTCTGAATTGTTAGCTCCTGGAAATTGTTCCAAAATGTAAAAAATTTTATTTTAAGTCATTTCAATTTTTATGGTTTGATTTATAATTAAATCGTAAAAATTGTTGCTTTACCGATTAAATTGTGAAATCGTTTTAAATAAATTTTAAAAACAAAATTTTTCACTTGCATGGCATTTTTGGTGTAAGACCAGAATGTTCATAGCTTTAAAATTTATTTTTCCATAATTGTTTATATTAAATGGAATTTTATATGATAATTGTGAATTATTATATCATTTTTTGTCATAATTGAGTTTTAATTCCCATTTAAATTCAAGATAATTGTTGAGAATAATTATTTTGATATTAGACCATATTAGTATGATGAATAAGTCTTAAAAATGTTTTAAGAATTGATTATGAATTTTTTATTGGTAAACAATTCCGTGTCAAAGCAAGCTCAAATGATCGTTGTTGGTAAGTTAGACGATTTGGCATGTCATTTTCCATAATGCATTTTATTATTCATTTAGATGAATGGTTTTTAGAATTATAATTATGTAATTTTTCCTAATATGGCCATATGTAGAAGTTGGTATTTCCCGAAATGTAAGGGAATATCGACTTGTTTTGTAATTAATTGCGATTTCGCATCGCCTAATTTGTAATTAATTAATAGTTTTATTTTATTTTTATTAAAAATTGTATAATAGGGTATTGTTATGTAATTTAATTATTAGTAATTAGATGAAGCATCTAAAGACGGAGTTTTCATGAAGACGGTGTATTCGGAAAGGCGTTCCGAAATCCTAAAGAAGGAGGCCAATTTATGAAGACTCAAGGGACCAAGGAGTTGGTTTCCGAAGTGTAATAATTTTAGTTAATTAGATTCACTAGGTGGCCATATTAGGACTTGTTTGTTTTAATTCTTTTATGCATTCATGCCAAATCGTCACTACATGTTTTATTTTTTGTTGTTATCGATTTAATTGTCTAGCATTCACTAATTTAGTTCACTTAAAAGTGATAGACAATTAAATTGATAAGATCTCTCACATTTGTTTAAAATTGAGATTAAACCTTACCAAATAATAGCACCTATGAATCCCTTCTTCATTAGAGGTAGGTTCGGATCACCGAGGTACACTCTTTTTACGTTGGGTAAGTAGGGTAATAAAAGTTATTACGCGTGAAAATTGGTTGGACTCAACGGGATAAATATGGGTTGAATCGGTCCACCGTGCCCATATTTATTCTGGGGCTGAAAAATAGATTTTAAGAAAATCCGTCAACCAAGAGTTCTAGTAGTAGAATCAGTCAAAGTTGTTGACTCACCAAATTTATATAAATATGGGTTGAATCGGTCCACCGTGCCCGCGTTTATATAAAATTGGATCTTGGAATCATTTATATAATTCAGTGGGAGATCATTATATAAATGGGAACTTGTTAAATAGTTTCACAAGTTAAATATTTCTAGACGATAAATGTTAATCTTTCCTTTATTTCCTTTGTAGCAATCACGATGACTTCTACTAGTGAAACCGCCACCATAGCTAGAGATTCATGGCTACGTTCTTTTATGGACAAATATGTATTAAAAGCCCACGGTAGTAATTTTAAAGATTGGGAGGAACAACTTCGATTAGCTCCCGCAGGTGATGGCAAATTACACTACCTTGTCGATCCCTCTCCCTCTTCGCCTAGTACTAGGGCCACTGCCGATGTAAGGGGCCTTTTTCAAATTATCAAAAGGAATCCGCTGCAATAAAAAATGTTTTGATTTTTTCAATGGATCCTGCTTTACAAAGGCAATGTGTCAAGTTTCGCGATGCACATGAAGTATTCTCGAGGCTTTCAACTATGTTTTTTCAAGCCCCGAGAATAATTCAGTATGACACCGCTGTTCGTTTCTTTGAGGCTAACCTCAAAGATGGTCAACCTGTAAGTTCACACGTACTTATAATGATTGAGTACATGGAAACTTTAGAGGGGTTGGGATGCAAGATCCCCGACGAACTTGTGGTGGACCGAGTGCTCCACTCTCTCTCGCACGTCAAGGGGTTTACCCAATTTAGGGTAAATTACAATATGACGAACATGAAAAAGAGTTTACATGAGCTTCATTCTCTGCTTGGGCAAGCAGAGAAGGACATGGGATTGAGTGGGAGTACAAGGAAAGATGTGCTTGCGATTAGCGTGAAGGGGAAGAAGCAGTTTAAGAGGAACGCAGGTAAGAAGCACGTTCAGGTAGAGGGCAAAGGTAAAGCAATTGCGAATTGCTCTACCAAGCAAAAACCTATAAAGGGTAATCCTCTTAAAGATACTTTTAATTATTGTAATAACAAGGGACATTGGAGACGTAATTGTACAAAGTACCTGGATGACATAAAAGCTGGCATTATGAAGCCGACATGTAATTTCTCAACCGAATCTTATATGATAGACATAAATTATGCTTCAAATACAACTTGGATATTAGATATTGGTTGTGGTTCTCATTTGTGCAATCATTTGCAGGGCCTAAAAAGCATAAGAAAGCTAAACAAGGGTGATGTCGATCTCCGAATGGGAAACGGGTCTTAAGTAGTTGTCGTCTCAGTAGGAACTTATGTACTTAGTTTAGCTTCGGGGTTGGAATTACATCTTAATAATTGTTATTTTGTACCAACGCTATCTAGAAATATAATATCCGTATCTTTGTTAGACACAGAAGGGTTTTCTTTTGTAATTAAAGACAATTGTTGTACTTTTTCCCTTAATGGGATTGTATATAGCCAAGCTATTTCAATCAATGGAATTTATATTCTAGATACCTGCAACGATGTTTATCATTTAGATAGTAAAAGACTCAAAACAGGTGATCCTGATCCATCTTATTTATGACATTGTCGATTAGGACACATCAACGAGAAGCGCATTAAAAGACTAGTGTCGACTGGTGTAATTAAACCTTTTGATTTCGAATCATTTGGTACATGCGAATCTTGTCTTCTTGGCAAGATAACTCGTTCACCTTTTCTAGGAAAAGGATCTCGAACTAGTGAGTTATTAGGTTTAATACATACCGATTTTTGTGGCTCAATGACAGTTACTGCTAGAGGTAATTATGACTATTTCATTACTTTTACCGATGACATGAGTAGATATGGGTATCTCTACTTAATGAAGTATAAAAGTGAAGCTTTTGATAAGTTCAAAGAGTTTCATAATGAAGTAGAAAACCAATTAAATAAGAAGATTAAAGCATTACGATCAGATCGTGGTGGGGAATATTTAAGCAATGACTTTAAAGATCACCTTATAAACTGTGGTATTGTATCTCAGTTAACTCCTCCTGGCACACCACAATTAAATGGTGTGGCTGAAAGGAGGAATCGAACTTTATTAGATATGGTTCGATCGATGATGAGTCAAACAGAGTTACCTAAGTCATTCTGGGGTTTTGCCATTTTATCTGCTGTACAATCACATAATAAAAGTCCCACTAAAGCAACTGACAAAACTCCATATGAGATACGGAAAGGGAAAGTCCCGAATCTGCGATATATGAAAGTATGGGGTTGTGATGCTTATGTCAAGAGCAAGTCTGACAATAAGCTTGCACCTCGTTCTAAAAAGTGTATTTTTGTAGGCTACCCTAAGGAAACTTGTGGATATTACTTCTACAATAGTAATAAGAACAAAGTGTTTGTGGCTCGTAAAGCTGTCTTTCTAGAAAAGGAGTTTATTTCTAGAAGACAGAGTGGGATAAAATTTGAACTTGATGAAGTTCAAGAGCCACAAACTGATGTGACAGTGCAGGATGATGTTCCTTCTACGTCTGAATCAGTTATTGTTCCTTCTGAACCTAGAAGGTCAGAAAGGGTTAGTCGCCAGCCTGATAGATACCTAGGTATTATCGAGGAAGATGGTGACCATGAGGTTTTACTTTTAGAAAGTGATGAACCCAAGACCTATAAAGCATCTATTATGAGTTCTGACTCTAAGCTATGGCTCGAGGCCATGAAATCCGAAATGGATTCCATGTACGATAATCAGGTATGGGACCTGGTTGACTTACCTAAAGATGTTCGACCTCTTCAGTGTAAGTGGATATTCAAGATAAAAATCGGCATGGATGGACATAAAGATGTCTACAAAGCTAGATTGGTTGCAAAAGGTTTCACACAGGTTCATGGTTTACACTATGATGAAACTTTTGCACCAGTTGCTATGCTTAGATCTGTTCGGATAATGTTAGCGATCACTGCGTTTCATGATTATGAGATATGGCAAATGGATGTCAAAACCGCTTTCCTGAACGAGTTTCTGGATGAGGAAGTGTTCATGACACAACCTGAGGGTTTTGTGGATCCTAAAAATCCTAACAAAGTATGTAAACTTAAGAGATCCATTTATGGTCTTAAGCAAGCGTCAAGGAGTTGGAATCATCGTTTTGATCATGTTATTAAACAGAATGGTTTTTCTCGAAGTGTTGAGGAACCATGTTTATACATGAAGTTTAGTGGGAGTAAAGTTGTTTTCTTACTTCTTTATGTGGATGACATATTACTCATTGGGAATGATGTTGATATGTTTGCTTCTATTAAGAAGTGGTTGGGAAATCACTTCCAAATGAATGATTTGGGAGAAGCTCAGCGCATCTTGGGTATCCGGATCTATAGGGATAGATCCAAAAGGATATTAGCATTGAGTCAAGAAGCCTATATCGATAAGATTCTTGACCGATTCAATATGAAAAACTCCAAGAGAGGTTTTCTACCTATGGGCAGTGGGATCACTTTGAGTAAGTCACAGTGTCCTACTGAGCCTAAGGATATTGAACGCATGAAATCGATTCCCTATGCTTCCGTTGTTGGATCGATCATGTATCCTATGATGTGTTCTCGTCCTGATGTCTCGTATGCTTTGAGTATGACGAGTCATTTTCAGAAAACTCCAGGTGAGAGTCACTGGATGGCCGTCAAGAATATTCTGAAGTAATTGAGAAGGACTAAAGATTTATTCTTAGTGTTTGGAGGAGAATCTGAATTACGTATAAGAGGTTATACGGATGCCAGTTTCCAAACCGATAGGGATGATTTGAAATCCCAGGCTGGTTTTGTCTTTTTGTTGAACGGAGGGGCGGTTTGCTGGAGAAGTTTCAAAGAGTCTGGATCGCGATTCTACAACGGAAAGCCGAGTACATTGCGGCCTCCGAAGGCCGCAAAGGAAGTCTGTTTGGATTAGACATTTTTTAGAGGGACTGAAAGTAGTTCCGACCGCCGAGGATCCTATCACTTTGTATTGCGATAACAGTGGGGCTATTTTTCAAGCAAAAGAGCCCAAGTCTAGTTACAAGTCTAGACATGTACTTAGGAAATTTCATGTAATTAGAGATTTAATCGAAAGGAAAGAAATTACAGTTTGTAAGGTTGGGACAACTGACAACATCGCTGATCCTTTAACCAAACCTTTGTCTCAAGCTAAACATGATATTCATGTAGTTTCGATGGGGTTGAGACGAATGCCAGAACTGTTGTAAATTATATGATATGTAATAATCAAAATATTGTATTTATTATTTCATATATGATAAGTTGCATTTATCGTTATATTCAGTTTTATGTCGGAATTTATATACTTTGTTTTCTCCAAATAGGTTGTAAAGACAATGTCGAACCCTATTAAGTGAACTGGATTAACATTGTATTTTGTCCCTAGTTACTTAATGAGGTGACGTCTCAGAGTGAATAGATTGTAAGGCGATAGATGACGAGTTCGATTGTCATATGGTCATAGTGATGACTGGTCGATTACATAGGCATATTGTGAGACAATTTGTCGGACAGTGACCGTTTATAGAGTCCTTTTATTGCTAGGTCATGGCGAGGACTTCTATTTATTCCTTCGAGTCAATTCTTTAGACTGGTGACTATTTGTCTGAGTTGGTACGGTTTTTCGGTGGCTTTGGTTTTTGTTCTAGGTCGCACCGTAAATGGAGGCCGATGAACATTTACTGGGTCATTGTGATCTGTATCGAATAAAGAAAATAGGTCAACATGATTGTCCTTTTTAGTCATATTTTATCTCAAGGCCACTCGAGGAGAGATGACTGTGAATGCGTAGCCACGCTCGGATGCGATCTGTAGTAGATTATCCGGTCAGACAGTCATTCTCCTGATCGAGGAAACCACTTTATGATATGATCACGTGTAAGAATGACCTGAAAGTCATCTTGCATTGAGTGGGAGATATTATTGGATAAGAGAATTGGTAACGCACACTTGTGTCAAACAAGTGGGATATTGTTGGAGTAGTGTCCTCCACAATGAGTGCGTTTACAAATTAAATCTCGTAAAAGGAATATCAGGGATTTATCTTTTTATTTGTCAGCTGGTCATCGTTAATCGGTAATGATTGGCTGACTAGAGTTTGACATTACTGTTGTGTGACGGCGGTGATCAGCTAATCCCTTTAGGTCACACCTATAGGATGACGCCCAAATAGAATAAATTAATTATTTGTATGAGATACGAGATAATTAATTCCTTGTATTATTTGACTTTCAGTTAGTCACGTAAATGTATTATTTGATGACGGGTTACAAACTCGGGACAAGGAGATTTATTATTTAATTATGTGATATTAAATTGCAAATAAATATATTAGAATTTATTAATTAATTGTTTATTAATTAATTTTATATGATATGTGTATTTGTTTTGATATGGAATTAATTAGCTATTTAATTTTTACAAGAGGTTGTAAAATTAGTTAAGTGGGTTAATATTGACACATTGTTTGTTGATAAAATGGTCTTATGATTACTTAGTGGTTAAGTAGTCATTGGTAGTTAATTTGTATTGTTTAAGTGTTAAATAATTAAAATAATATTTAATTATGTAAGATAATTAAATATAAGACTTATAAGCATTTGTGGGGCAAATGTCGAAAACTGAAATGGACTCGTATATGTCCACTTGACCGGTTTTTTTGAGAGGACAACAAGTGTCCATTAAGTGGCAATTTCCACTTAGTTTTGTTTCCCATTTTGGCCTATAAATACCTACTTAGTCACACCATTTCATATGTTTAGGAAAAATTTGAAGAAAATTTGGTCCTTTTGTGTGCTTTGGCCGGTTCATCATCATCACCAAGAGACCAACTTTTCTTCTTATTTTGTTCATCATTTTCATCTTAAAAAACATATAAAAACTAACTAATAATATTATCAAAGTAATAATATTAATTAGTACATCAAATATACAATTACAAGGTTAGTACTACTATTAACTAGTTATTAATTTTAGTAGTATTTTGGGTTAATCTTGGGTGCCACCTAAGGAGATTACCTATATTGGTAATTGGTGTTCTTGGAGGATCATCCATAGTTTCATAGCTCAAGAACTATAAAGGTAGGAGACCTTTGTAGTGCCCATATTTTACCTTATACAATGTAAGGAACTTTTGTCTTAAGATGGTCTAATACCATCTTTTATACTTTTATTTGCATGCATGTAGATTTAGACCACTTTAAATTATTTTGTAATTTTAATATCATAAGATGAGTATTAATTTGGTCTAAATAACTAACAAATGATTAGCGTAAAACCGAGTCAAAACTCTGTCCATTTGTCGAGTCAAATTTCGGGCCAAAGCCCATTTCAAAACCTCACTTCGAGTCCACTTCTACAACTACACTAAAGTTAACTAGGACCAACATTTTTCAAATCTTGTCATTTCTTCAAAAGCTCACTGACACAAGTGGCACACACCCACTTCACGAGTCAAAACATTTCTCACCTATTAAGTGTGCTAGAATGGTCGATCGTGTTTTGATTCGTCGTCGGTCTCTTATCTAGTTTCCAAGATGCCTGAAACAAGCAACTTCAAGAAACTCCAAGACAGTAATGATCGAATCCTACCCGCGCTAGCTCAACTCCAAGTTACCCAAGACCAAGTGTATGATCGCCTTGACACCATCGAGGGCCGAATCTATACCGTAGAAACGAGGTTGCCTCCTCGGGAAAGTGAAGTCGTTGATGACTTCGTGAATGACTTTAGGGACGACAAACCTGCCATGGGTATGACTGCAGCTGAGAAACGACTCCAGTACTTAGAGGAGCAATTGATCTATCTTAAAGGGGATAACATTTATAGGGAGAATAATCGCAAGTATGAGGCCGTGAGTTCCAAATTGCCAACCAACTTCAACATGACGGATATCCTTAAGTTCAAGGGGCATGAAAACCCTTTGAACCACATCCGTGCTTTCAAGGACTATATGTCTATCAAAGGCATCAAACCCGAGATGTTCTTAAGGATCTTTCCTTCATCTCTTGACACCATTTCAAAGCAATGGTTCTACTCTCTAGAACACAAGAAAATCGCTACTTGGGAAGACGCCGCGGTCGAGTTTGCTAAACAATATGCGGATAATGCTGAGATCCAAGTTAACATGCGCACTTTAGAGGTTCTTACCCAAAATGACAAAGAAGGTTTCACCGACTTCCTAAGTAGGTGGAGGAAGACTAGTACCCAACTAGTTGAACGTCCGGATGAGGCTACCCTTGTGGAGAAATTCGTGGACAACTTAAAGCCCATCTATGCCAATCATTTGAGGTACCAAAACATTAAAACCTTCAAGGACTTAACCGTACTAGGAACAAGGATCGAAGATGACATCCATAAAAGGCTCTTGTCCAAAACGGTAGGTCGAGGATATCAAGGCTCAACAAGTCGTTCTTACGGCTCCACTAGCAAGACCGATGAAGTTAACCTCCTCGAGCCATCCAAGAAGAGTGCCCCACCAAGGAAATTTACAAATCTTAGGGACACTTACTCCAATGCTCTAAAAAGGCTAATGAAACAAGGCAAACTCCAACCCATAGGACCTACGCCCGAACCTGAAAAGAAGTCCAAGTTCTGGGACGAGAACTCATACTGCGAATATCATAGGGGTAAGGGGCATGACATAGAAAAATGTTACAAATTGAAAAATGTGCTTCAAGACATGATAGAGGATGGTTGACTACCAATACCGCCGGGAGGTAAGCCCAACAACACTCAGAATCCTCTTGGAATTCTAGTGATCACAAGTGAAGAATCTACCTTAGATTGTTCACACCTCATTTCTCCAATCAAAGACAAGATCCACGTGATCGAGAATGAAGGGTTCTACTCTACCATTTCCCCTACCATTGCCGACTTCATCGCATGGGCAAGAAGTGTGGATAGACAAGTTTGGGAATTGGAAAATGTGGTGACAACTTTACATGGCCCCAATGCAACACCCAAAGAACATGCGACATTAATCTTTTCTCAAAATGCTACTATGCAAGAAATAGTCACCGTGGTTGATAAACTAGTCGACCAAATCACACAATTAGAAGACGAGATCATGAGAATGAGGGAACTAGCTACAATCAATGAAGTATGGGTCGATGACGATGAAGACGAGTATCTCATTGAAAACTCCCTAGTCAAGGAAATAGTCCAAAATGGTGAAGACCAAGATGTGGACCACCTAACCCGTTCGGGGCGTCCATATCAAAGCACTACTCAAAATGGTCCAACTAATGTTATCACACCAAATGATAATGAAGACGACTCTACTGATCATTTGCTCAAGCAATTACAGAAGACAAAGGCTGATCTTTCAGTCTGGCAATTAGTAGCAAGCTCGTTCCCACATCGCCAAGCTTTACTGCAAGCTTTGGCCAAGTTAAATGTAGCACATAACTCCACACCCAACGATGTAGTCAACTTGGTCTTCCAAGAATCACCGAAGCTAAGTAATCCTATTACTTTCTCAGATGAAGATTTGCCACCCTTTGGCGCTAGTCACAATTTGGCTCTTTACATCACCGTCATTTGCTTAAAGAAGAATGTGCCAATGACCTTGGTAGATGATGGCTCCGCGGTCAACGTCATACCCCTTAAAAAGGCATACAAACTAGGCATGAAAGAGTCGGATTGGACCCCTACCAATCAAGGTATTCGTGCATATGATGGTACACGACGAAAGGTCGTAGGACTCGTTAACCTAACCATAGCCACAGGGCCAATTGAGCGAAAGGTTAACTTCCAAATAGTGGACATCGAAGCTTCCTTCAACATACTTCTGGGAAGACCTTGGATTCACGCTTCCAAAGCGGTAACATCCACGCTTCACCAAAAGATCAATATTCCACTAAACGGCAAAGTGTTGACGATCACTTCGTCGCCCATCAAGGCTATAATCGAAAAGAAGTCAAATAATCAAGTCCTTGCGGATCTAGTACATGAACTTGGGGGCTTTCAAAGCATAAGTGTCATAGAAAGCGAGTTGGCACCCCTATACTACGATCCCTACTCCAACTTGGTGGTCAACCACATACTCAAATCCCAGGGATACTTCCCTGGAATGCCTTTAAACCCTATCCGAAGAAACACCTTCACACCCTACAAGGAAGGCAACTCAAAAAGGATACCACTTGGCTTAGGATACAAACCCACTAAAGAGGAAGTTCTCGAGATGCTCGCTCAAGTTCAAAACCGTAAGTACGTGGGAGTCCAAATGCCATCCTATCTCCTACCCTAAATGGATACTTCTTTAGGGAAGGAAGTCAAGAACTCTTTCACGGATTTCCCGAACCTTGGCATTATCTCGAAAGGAAGCTAGCCGGAATCGAGATCTTTCACGATTGCTACTTCATTCCTCTAGAAACGGTTCCTACCGTCAAAACCCGTCAAGCACCTTGCTTAGACGAACAAGCTGTTAGTCTACTATTTGGAGAAGATCGATTCGTTAGAGTCGCGCAGGATGAGATCATTACTATGATACTTCAAGACAACCACTTCAACCCTATCGCGTTAATCACAGAAACAAACGCGAACCAGCAGAAAGGATGGAGAAAATCAATCAAGTGGACCAACAATCAAGGAAGACTCTTCAAGCTCACCACTGGAGAAGGAGAGATGTTCAAAGGAGAACCAGAAGACGATGAATTCGAGTCAGAGTCAGAGTCTAGAGAAGTCGCTAAGGAGTCTCCTCCTATCGTCATCCCCATTCCCTTTGTTACTCCTAGCCTAGCCTCAAGTAGTAACAGTAGTTCGGGAAATGCCCCAACAACTGTCCCTTTACCGCCGCTGACCACAGATCAGATGGCTTCTTTGTTTCAACTTTTCTCAAACTTTAATATGAATAAATCAGGTTCTGCTTACTCTTTGTGTTATCTTGAATGCAATTCTGTTTATGATGATACTGAGGATGACCCAGACCCAGACTCAATCGAGATACCTCCCTACATAGCCAAGGAAATACTACAAGAAGGGGAAGGGGGACCAGTAATAGAGAACACTGAACCCATCAACGTAGGAACCGAACTAGAACCCCAAGAACTCAGGATTGAGACCACCTTGAGCCCCACCGAAAGGGCCAGTTTCATAGACCTCCTACACGAGTTCAAAGACGTTTTTGCTTGGTCCTACAAAGACATGCCAGGGATCGACATGGATATCGCCGAACATAGAATCCCAATTAAGCCAGGTTTCAAGCCCGTAAAACAAAAGCTTCGTCGAATGAGAACAGAGTGGGCTCTCAAGATCAAAGAAGAAGTCAATAAGCAATTCAAAGCCGGGTTCATCAAAGTTTCCGATTACTCTGACTGGATAGCCAACATAGTACCCGTACCCAAAAAGGATGGGAGAATCCGTGTTTGTGTTGATTTTAGAGACTTAAACAAGGCAAGTCCTAAAGATGACTTTCCTCTACCACATATCGACATATTGGTGGACAATACCGCCGATCACGCGCTACTATCCTTCATGGATGGGTACGCAGGTTATAACCAAATCAAGATGGCCATAGAAGACATGCACAAGACCGCCTTTGTCACTCAATGGGGAACCTATTGCTACACGGTTATGCCGTTTGGTTTAATAAACGCCGGAGCTACATATCAACGCACCGCAACTACACTCCTACGTGACATGATGCACAAAGAAGTTGAGGTATACGTAGACGACATGATTGTCAAGTCCAAGGATAGAGATGGGCATATTGCGAACCTTCGCAAATTCTTCTTAAGGCTACGAAAGTACAACATGAGGCTCAATCCTCAGAAGTGCACATTCGGAGTAACATCGGGCAAACTCCTGGGATACGTCGTTAGTGGACAAGGTATAGAAAGAGAACCTTTCAAAATCAAAGCCTTGATCGAAATGCCGCAACCTCAAACGGAGAAAGAAGTAAGAGGATTCCTGGGAAAAGTACAATATATAAGTCGATTCATATCGAAACTCACCATGATCTGTGAACCTATCTTCAAAAAGCTCAAGAAAACAGACCACACCATGTGGGATGATGACTGTCAGAAGGCATTTGACCGAATCAAGGAGATATTAGCTAAACCACCCGTGCTCATGCCACCTCAACGAGATCAACCACTTGGTTTATATCTCACAGTGACTGAAACAGCCATGGGCGCAATGATAGCTCAAACCGTAGGAAAGGAGGAAAGGGCTATCTACTACCTTAGTAAGAAGTTCTTGGAGTACGAGTGCAAATATTCACAACTCGAAAAGACATGCCTCGCTCTTGTGTGGGCAACGAAGAAGCTACGCCATTACATGCTTAGCTACTCCGTCAAAATATACTCCAAAATGGATCCAGTCAAATACCTCTTGAGAAACCCGTTCTCAACGGACGATTAGCAAGATGGACTTTGATGCTCTCAGAGTTCGATCGCAAATACGTGCCCCTGAAATTTATAAAAGGGCGTGCCGTTGCCGAATTCTTTGCGGAAAACCCTATCAATGATGCCCAAACAATAGATACATGGTCATTTCCAGATGAGGATATACTCCAAACCGATGTAGACTCCTGGGACCTTTACTTCGATGGAGCATCAAACTTAAGAGGATTTGGAATAGGAGTGTTGCTCATTTCTCCTGAAGGCGAGCATACACCGATCTCTGTCAAACTCGACTTCGAGGTGACAAACAATGCTGCAGAATACGATGCTTGTCTTATTGGACTACAGGCGGCAGTGAGTTTAGGCATTAAAAACCTCCGGATGCATGGGGATTCGTCCCTGATCATCAATCAAGTTACGGGATCTTGGGAAATCCAAAGCGAAAGCTTAGCACCTTATCAAGCCAGAATAGACCAAGTTGCCCAATTCTTTGATCACGTGACCTATCTACACCTACCTCGGGAAGAAAATCAATTTGCGGATGCTCTTGCAAAACTCGCATCTTTGATTAACATGCCAGATGACATGGTCGAAATGCCTTTGTGCATCGAACGACGATCGGAGCCAGCTTATGTCCACCAAATTACCGATGAAGAGGAAGTCACAGAGGAGCCTTGGTTCCAAGCAATCCTAAATTTTAAACTCAACGGTACCTATCCACCGGATATGGACAAAAGTGGACAACGTGCTATACGCCTACTAGCTTCCCAATACGTTCTCATGCAAGGAGAGTTATACAAAAGAACATCTCTTGGTGTAATCCACGTTGCCTTGATCATTCACATGCGCGGAAAGTAATGGAAGAAGTTTATGATGGAGAATGCGGTCCTCACATGAGTGGGCCCATGATGGCAAAGAAAATCACACGTTTGGGGTACTATTGGACCACAATGGAATCCGATTGCATCAAATACGTAAGACATTGCCACAACTGCCAAATCTTCGGGAATGTACAGCATGTCCCTCCTTCATTGCTCTATACAATGACATCTCCTTGGCCATTTTCTGCCTGGGGAATTGATATAATCGGGAAGATAACTCCCAGTAGGAACGGGGAGGTCACTGTTTCATCCTCGTGGCAATTGACTATTTCACCAAATGGGTAGAAGCGGCTTCCTGCACTAGTCTCACGGCTAAAAACGTGGCAAAGTTCATACAAAACAACATCATCTATCGATACGGTTGCCCGCATAAGATCATTAGTGATAATGGATCGCATTTCCAAGCCGAGACAGAACAATTGCTAGCCAAGTACAAAATTAGGCATCACCACTCTTCGCCGTATAGACCACAGACTAATGGCGCGGTAGAGGCGGTAAACAAGAACGTTGTCACAATTCTCAAGAAAATGATTGACAACTATCGAGATTGGCCAAGCAAAATACCCTTTGCTTTGTGGGGATATCGCACATCAGTTAGGACGCCCACTGGGGCCACCCCTTTCTATTTGACCTATGGCATGGAAGTTGTACAACCAGTCGAGTTAGAAATACCATCATTGCGTATCTTACTCGAAAGTCAAATCCCGGAAGCCGATTGGAAGAGGGATAGATACGAAGAACTCATCCTCTTGGATGAACGTAGGCTACGCGTATTACACAATGTCCAAACATATCAAGCACGCATCAAACGAGCCTTCAACAAAAGGGTCAAGCCAAGGAACATCAAGGAAGGAGACTTAGTACTCAAGCCAGTTAGAGCACTTTTGCCTGTCGATCCACGGGGAAAATTCAAACCTAATTGGGCCGGGCCATTTCTAGTCAAGTCCATACTTCCTGGGGGTGCGGTTAGGATCACAGACCTAGATGGGAATGAATCCGCCAACCCGACAAACCTTGACCAATTAAAGCGGTATTATGCCTAGAATAGGAACAAAAACGCGCCTCGCGTAACCTCACGTGCCGCTCTTGTGGCACTAAATAAACGGCCCCCGGCCAAGCTGAAATAAGCTAATGTCACTCTACTCTTGCATTTTTGACAATTTGTCATCCTCATATCATCAAATAAACTAAATTGCACCTTAAGAGTAAGTAAAAGCTCATGCTTATCTTCTAAAGTTCATTACAAGCTCTTGCTTAGAACAATTATTCTTTTACATTTACTCGAACTACGCGCAAGGGTTTGATTTCATTTTTTAAATGAATACGTAGGCAATCCTTCACAGGATACAACCCATTAACTTCAAATGTAAATAGAAGGACATCTGCAATTGCATTTGGAATTCGACAAGAATAATGAATAGAAAATCACAAACGGTTCATAACCAATTAACCTCTTTTATTTCATTCATTTCTAATAATAATAATAATACGTCACATAATAATAAAAAATAACAATAAATGAAAATAGGCTAGGATTCTAAAAACTCCACCTTCTTATTACAATAATAATAATAATAATAAATAATAATAAAGACTTGGGCTATTCCTCCATCTTTCCTTTGCCCTTATCATTTTTGTCATACTTCTTGTCACGACCTCGAGCCGGACGCTCTTGCGCCACTTCGGACCTAATCACCAACGGTCTTTCTCGAGGCCTAGCCTTCCCATTCTTGTCAATCACTTTGTCCACGACAAGAGAGGTCTTCGGTTTCTTCGAAGGATGAACAACTCGAAACCCGGCTTCTTCCTCTCCCTCAGTCAGATGCTTCTCTTTCTCCTTTTCCACTTCGCGCACCTTGTAGTCAACGGGCTCGCGTTTCCTCAATCTCTCACGCTCCTCGGTAGTAGTAGCTTTCCCCCACCGCAGATAGGAGTCCGACACCCATAAGGCACTAACAGAAGAGTTCAAGAACCACACGTTTCTTTGAGCCCATTTAATGGCCCACTCCCTTCGACTCTCAGTAGTAAGCGCCACGGCAGTCTGCGGGACAGTGTCAAGCTTCGGGATCATCTGCTTCAGTCCAACTTGTCTCATTAGCCTCTCCGGGAAGATGCATATCATGAATTCCAAGCCAGGAATGCGCACAGATCGGGTAGGATCCAAGGAAGATACTCTAGTGACAGATTTGAGATGCCACCATGGTACAACCCACCTAATCAAGGGGCCATCATCAGTCTTCAGCTTGTTTTCCCAGTAATTGCAGACCCGAGTGAAGTCCACCATGTAAAGCCTGGTCCTCATTGCAATTGAGCGAGCATGATAAGAAGGAACATGAACTGGGGGCTCGATCAATCGAAGGCGCTCCATGAGCCAGACCTACCAAAAGCGGGTATTAAAAAAAAAAGACAAAAACAAAAAAAACGAAAAAAAAAACGATACAAAAGAAAGAGAGAAAAAGAAAAGTGTTCTTTTACCTGCAGAATAATGGGATCCCCAAATAAGGTAGGTCGCGATTGGCTTTCCTATTATCCAAACCCAATAGGATCTCTCCTAAGCATAAACAATCTGAGCTCCTGCGCAGTTCCATTTGTTCAACTAGGCCCAGAAGACGGGGATCACCTCTCAAATTTTCATCAACGTGCCCTTGAAGGACATACACATGTAACAAGCAAAACCCAAATGCCCTTCGCCTAGCAACATAAGAGACGGTGGGGTCGGCCTTATTAATGAATCGGTCAATAAAGTCCAACATTCGCACTCCTTTCGAGGTCACTAGACGGTCCACCTCAATTCTTGACAATCCGAGCAAGTCTCTAAATTTGTTCTTATACCCTTGTGAAGTAGAAGGAATAGCAGGCAAGTGCTCTGGGTCCCACCCACCGATCGCGGCAATTTCTTCGGGAAATGGGCAAATGTCACCTCCGGGTAAAGCAAAGACGTGATAATTCGGGTCCCAATAATCAAGACATGCATCTAGGAATAGTTTGACCACCTTGATAAGCTTCAAGCTCAACAATGATCCACGATTATAAGCACCCATGTCGTGTTTCTCCATGTTAGAAAACTCGTTGGTCCACTCTTTTAGGCGAATCTCTAAAGTATTCATGATGAATGTTTGTTTTGAGGACTTTATGTAATAAGACGAGGAAGAGACGGAATAATTATGTGAATAAAACCTCTATCGACGTCTCTATTTATACTAAAATCTGTTTCCTAAAATCCGCCAGGACGGAAACACGGGAAACAGCGCAAAGACTGTGCGCCTCTTCAAAGCGACGCAGCTCCTGCTACGCCTCTTCCTCAGCATTGTTTCTGTGATTTTCCACGTTGGATCTTTCCTAAATTCCTTAGCGAATAATTTCCTATTCATACGGGTTATTATTTTGATAAATACGTTAAAAATTGCCATATTTCGTGTTTCCTAATTTCGCGGATGCGCATTTCGAGACAATATCGACATTTTCGTCATTTTAGCACACTCGTACATTTCTTTTAATTTTCTTTTCAGGAAATCATTTCACTTTCCATTTCAAACTTATATGTTTTTATTGTTTTTTTTTTTCGGGGTAACCCTCCTTACCATCCGGTCATTTCCGATCAATTTTTTGCATTTTTGCATTTTTAAGTCATTTGTTTTATGCTAATTTAGGCCATATGTACAAATACATGCTCTATGTGATTTCTATGTAAATTTCGGCAGCGTGACGGCATAAACCGTCATCTACCAAACCTGTTCAAAGCTAACCTGCAGGTACAAGCAACACAACCCAGCAGCAAAGGCACTCAGGCCGTCGTATATACAACCAAAAAAAGGATATGTACACCAAACTGGGGGCTCGAGCCCCAAACAAAGCCCAAATATCCAAAATGTAGGTTCTAAAATGTACAAATGTGCAAAATACAGCCAACAAAAACAACAAACAACAAAGCTACTGCTGGTCGCCGCCTAACTCCGCAACTCTCGCCTCGAGAGCGGCAACCTCGGCGTCGCGAACCTCGAGCTCTCTCAGCAGACGAGTTGTCTCCTCCCGAGACTGGGCAAGCTCACGCTCCCTCTACAAGCAACAAAATTGGCTCATGTCAATCATTTCAAACAATCATAAGAAAATAAGAAAATTCAAAAATAACGAAAGGTTCATACCTGACGACCTCGACCGCCGACAAGTGCCTCGACGGCAGTAGCTCGCAGCCGGTTGGTCACCCTCCATAACGCCACAAACCGGGACGGCGCAACCTGCATTTTCAAAAAAGAAGTCTTAATAATTGGATAAGTTCAATCAAATGTGTTCTTACACAGAAAATCATACAAATTAGAGGCTCACCCTCCGAATCAGATGGTGCCAGTCGACCAGGCCAGCATCCGTCACAGCCACGTCAAAGTCACGCAGCTCGGAGATCATCGTCCTCCCAATCGCGTCAGTGTACTCGAGGGTCTCGGGGTACTCTGGGGGCTCGATGCCCGCTGCCGCGACCTCCTGCAAAGCCAAATGATTCCTATTAATCGGTGATCATTCATCGTATTCTCAAAAAATCAAAAATAAAGAAGGATAAAGCACTTACCACAACCGGCCAGTATGCCAGCCTCCCGTAGAGGAACGCCGAGTAGTCCTCACCAGGAAGAAGGAGGGCGTCACCACCAACACCAGCCAAGTCAGCCTCCTTCTCAGCCTCAGAAGGCTCCCTAAACATCGTCCTAGGAGGATTGATGGGAACCGTCAAGACATCCCGAGAGCATTGACGAGCCAAGCGCTCGCTCAAGTACCACACAAGACCCATCGACGTCCTCAACAGCAGCCGGCTCGAGCTCCTAGGTCGAAGGACCTCAGCCACGAAAGGAGGAGCGCCAGCGTACTCCGTCCAAGGCCTGGGCACCCACCGGGAAAAGACAAGCAAGAAATCATTCTTATGATCGGTTTAAAAGTAGTAAAGAAGCAAAACGAATATAAGTGAGATGCTCACGCTGTCCAGCTGAAGAGCGTTCACGTCCCGCCGGTAGACACCGTGACAGGAGAGTTTGCTCCTCGTGCGACACATCACCCAATATCTCACAACGGGATAGGCCTTCTCCAGCGGCTCTGTCCTCTTGGGCGAGAGGCTCGGAAAGTAGGAGTACACCCACGCCTGTGAACCGAGATAGTCAATAAACGATCTTTCGTAATTCGATAAGGAAAGGAAATGATTATTAGTCTAAATGAAGGTTCATACCTCCAATAGTAGTCCAGGGCCGACAACACCAGGAGAAGTCCCCTTCTCCATCATCTCCGGACGAACCATTGCCCTCATGAAGTGGATGAGGACCGCAAAACCAGCAGTGACCCAGTCCCAATGCCCTAGGGAGCTCAGGTCAGAAAGAAAGGGAAGAAGCTTCGCCGACAGCCTCTCTCCCTTGTCTCCGAGGTAGATCGAAGACAAGAACCACCAGAGCCACAAGAGAACTCTCTGCTCAGCTGTACAGGGAGGAGGAGCCGTCTCTCTCTCGTCGATCACCACCAGCGCCGGGGTCTTCCCCGCAAAGTAGTCTCGGACATAAGAACTAGGAACCAAGCCGAGACCTGAACAGACCTTCGGCGCTAAGTTCCAGCCGATCAACCTCCTAGCCTCGGCCGAGTCCACCCTCATGGCAGTCTCCGGCCACTCCACCTCCTCGGTCCCACACGGCAGCCCAGAGATCATGCCGTAGTCCTCCAACGTGACTCCCACCTCACCAAAAGGCATGTGAAAAGTGCAAGTCATGTCCCAGAATCGGTCCAAGAAAGCGCGGACCAGGCTAAGGTTAGCCCGCAACTTCCTCTTCGCGATATCCCTCCAAGCCTGCACCAGGGCGCCGAACGCTCCACGCTCGATCATGGCCCGCTCCTCTGCCGACAGCCTCTCGTAGCACTCCATAGCCGTCGTATAACCCGACAACGATCTGATGTTCCCGGCCTCCTATTGTGATTTGAAACAAAAGCTATCTTTAGTTTGAATGAAATTGGGAAAGAAATTGGAGCAGATGAAACGAAAGAATATGAGTGATGTGTAATGAATTCAACGTTACCAAGCTCTTCACCGTCCTATAGGACAGGTGACCCTCCGCAGCCCAAAAAAAGTGCCTGCTGGCCCAGGTCTCAGCCCACGCGGATGCTCTCCTCAGCTGACGACCTCCTCACCCCACGTTGGCCCGTCTTGGGGTCTCCTCCTCCTCAGCAACCTGCTCCTCGAAGATCTCGTCCTCAGCAACCTCCCCGGCTGCCCTAGCCACAGCAAAAGCCTCCTCGAGAGCACGAGAAGCGTCAACAGCAGTGTGTATCTCCATGGGAGCTCTCCTAGAAGTAGAAGCCTCGTCACCTGTAAAATTAAAGTAATTTTAGGCCGCGTCAAGTGACGACGAGCCTTGATTAGGGGATTTTCGAGTTTTTAGAAGCCCCGAAATCGCTCTTTTCTCGCCATCTTTGACCGTATTCCCACAAACCCGATCACTCATGTGGTAATTTGGGTCAAGTCAAGCCTAAGTTGAAGCCTAGTCATGGGTTCGAGTCGAAATTTCGGCAGCTTTTCGTTATAACGGCGATTATGCCCTAGAAAAGTGCCCTGAAAAAGCCGTCACAAACCAAAATTCCTATATGGTAGAAAGTTTACCCATCATCCAAGGATTCCAAATGTCAAGTTTCATCGCAAATGGGCAAGCCTAAGGCCATTTTCGAAGCAATTTACGGTTTAGCTGTGAAACCGTCTCAATTTCACTCAAATGCTCAAAACTCAACGAAAATTCGAAACAAATACATGGTTACGATCCTTATACTACCAATTAGCCATTTACATGGTCAAATTTGCAAGGCAAGATCATTTGGGAGAAAAGCCCCAAATTTTCGACATTTTAGGGTTGAAAACCCTAAATTTTGTCGATCCAATTCGTCCATTATAGAAGATTAATGCAAGAAGGATATACATACCTCGATTAGTCATGGCGAATGCAAGCTTTTGGATCAAATTTTGGAGGAAATGGTTGAAGTTTTAGAGAGAAATGGATGAATTTGTGATTCGAAACAAATGAATGAAACCCTCTGTTTCATCGCGTTTTTACGCAGAAAAGACACACTAAGGAACAGACGCAGCAGGTGCTGCGCCTATTCAAAGAGACGCAGCTCTTGCTACGCCTCTTCCTTAGCTTCCCTTCATACGAATTTTCGAAAATTCGTTATGAATTCGTTATTTGTGGGCCCATCTTTGGTGTGTCTCTTCCCCGATGTCATTTTATCTTTTTGGTCCGTTTGACGATAATTCTTCGTTCAGACCCGCATTTCTAAGCCGACTACAGACTGTTTATTGCTTTCAAGACCTCGCTTGCCACAACGAGCAGGTATTCTTTGACAGGTGTTTCGACACGCCTTCATTACATTCCCCCAGCGAGAGTTAGCGGATAGACAATCCCTCTCGAGACATGGAGATAAATTCCTGATAAGGTTTTCCCCGACGAGAGTTCACGACATACAATCGTTCTTCTCGAATTCTTCCGAAGTTTGTTTGAAGACTACCCAAGCAGATTTCTCCCAGCAGTTCCCGCCTGTGTCCTGCTACCCACGATATTTCCTGTTTCCCCACGGAGTGCGATAAAGGTGTCGTTCTCCAGAGGTTCCCAGACGAGCAGAGTTCTTACACTCAAGCCTTAGTTACCCCTCAGTTTGAAATTACATTTTGGGCCTCTTTCCCATCGATGCTTTCCTTTGGGATCCCACGCCCTAGCACAATCCTACTTATCTTTTAGGTCTTATCCTTTAGCTCCTATGCTTACCCTTTAGCTTCTACGCTTAACCTTAGCTCCTATGCACCTCCGGAAACGTCTCTCAAGAGGTTTCAGGTATGGTCTCTTTTTATGGCTGGCGAGCCTCCTTACGTAGTCTAATGGACTTTAAACGACCCTCCCCGATAGTCGACAAACTCTAAAATGTTCCCGACGACAGGTCCTTCGTTCAGACCCCTTGAACCGCCTCGCGTCGTCATAGTCATCAGGTTGTAATCTTCGATTGACCTGATGGCTATACTTTGACTTTCGCCTTGTCCAAGCCTCAATCAAAGTGCGGGCTCTGTAGATACCTCATTTCTGCACCTCCCGCAAACCACCCGGTGATGATTGGGCCGCATGTTTGGTACGCGGAACGATTTATGACAGTTTGTAAGTTTATCGTCAAGTGATTGCTCAAACACTGATGTCTACCTCTTGTCATCTACGCGCCGATACGGTCGTTTTGACAGTAATTAGAGTACGTTTGGAGTCCGGGCCTAAAACCGTCTTCATTTTCTGATAACCGCTAAATACCGAGTCAGAATGTTCTGGAATGTTCGGGATATTTCTATTTCATATTTTATAAATCTTTCGCAATCTTTTATTCTTTGGTAAACAATTTCCCGTAATATTCATACAAAATATTAAGGAAAATAAGATTATCCCGTCATTCCATAAACCAAACACGGAAATCTTTCTTCCGCAGAAGGAAACCACCTCGGAACAGACGCAGCAGGTGCCGCGCCTCTTCCAAGAGACGCAGTGACTGCTGCGCCTCTTCCTAGGTCCTTTTCTGCGTATTTTTCGTACCTTTTCATATCTTTTCGAGATTCACTTCCAAAGTTTCTCCGAAAACCCTAATTCCTCCGTGAGATTAGTATAAATAGGAGCCTTCGCTCCTCATATTTCTCACGCGAGTGTCCGCCCTTCTCTTCTTCCTTTGCATTCTAGACCACGTTCTTACTTTTTGGCGTCTACGTGCTTGAACATTCGACCACGTAAGCTCAGATCCTTCTGAGTACCAGCCTCGTTTGCATGACCGACCAATTTGACCAACTACACATCAATCAACTTAATTAATCTTAATCGTTTTCCTCTTACGAGGGCAGTTTCGTTACATTCGAGTCGAGCATCAGTAATCATAAACTTAGTTCATCTCGTTTAGTCAACATGTAAGTCTGAGGGTGTAAATATCTCTTTTGTTTATTG